>NW_012150953.1:43054-45053 GCF_000956105.1 Propithecus coquereli
CTGCCTTTCAGAACAAACTTAAGTTTAATCATATATAGGGGTATATGGGATGAAAGGAAAAGTGATAGATGACTCAAAATTCAGAGGTCCAACCTTGTACAAGTCAAGGCAAACTCTGGGGCAAGTGTTTTAACTCCAGAGCTTCTTGTACTGACTGCAGTGGAATGAAGCAAAGCCTTTTTATCTTGGAGAAAATATGCCCTCTTTAGATATCCTGAAACCATGAATTCTAAGTCTTAAAAGTCCTAGTCGTGCTTTAAAATTTCTCGTCAACAGTGGATTAGGTGTGAAACAAATGTAATGAGAAAAGAAATGAAAGGCTAGGGACTTGCATTTCAATAACAGCTCTATCTTTAACTTTAGTATGAACTGTCAATTAATATTTTGCTCCCCTTGCATCTTGAATTTCTCTCTAGGAGAGGGCTGGTCTTCTGAAATTACTGAAATTCCAATATCCTATGTCCTCTTCAGATAATAGTAGCAGCTTATAGACAAATTTCATAAAATTTGACTGGGGTGGTATTTTCTATGTCCTTGTTCTTCTCTTCAGGAAGATCTTGGAAATATGCAATCATTCATTCATGGAGATTAGCAGATGCCCTGCTTACTGATATTAGATCTTGCCAATCAAAATATGTATTTTGTTCCTTTGAGAACCCTAGATGTCTTGCATGAAATGACATCATTGCATGAAATGACCCACACACATGACTTTGTACAAATTTATCTTAATAATTTGATTGACATTTTCTGTTGTATTTTGCCTTTGCAATGGGCCAAATAAATGCCGCTTTATTTTCTCCTAGATACAATGCCTACATCATACTATGCTTTGTTTGGACAGTAAGGGAAACCAGGCTATACTTTTCCCCAGGAGAGAATAATTGTTAAGTAATGTTTAACAGATATTGAATTTATTTGTATTTTTCTACAAAATCACAACCTTTCAGAAAAGCAAGATGAAGTACTATTTCATTAAATTTCAAATTTTAATGATTTCTTGGTAAAAGCACAATGGTTTAAATACTCATCCTGCCTTATGAAAAAACTTTAAAATATTATTCTTTGGAGATCTGCATTTTCTAAGTTCCTTTGGGTACCACAATATATCTTGGCTGATTAGAGTCAAAAGTACTATGTGCACATGTTTTCTGTTATTGACTCTACTTGCCCTATTAAACTAAGCTCATCTGTGAATAGATTTTGATAATTTTACAAAGGGCTTTAGCTTACATAACTTACACTTCCCTGCATCATCTTTGTGCAAGAGAGAACACCTTTCAGAATTTTTCCCTTTTCATAATCACAGCAGAGAGACAAGAATGAGAAAGAGTTTGTGTTAGTTCTCTATAGCTGCCATAACAAGATATCACAGCCTGGTTGGCTTAAACAACAGAAATTTATTTTCTCATAGTTCTAGAGGCTAGAAGTTTGAGATTAAGGTGGATTCCTCTAAGGCCTCTTTCCTTGGCATGTAGATGTCCATCTTCTTCCCATGTCTTCCCATTGTCTTTCTCTGTATACGTCTGTGTTCTAATCTCCTCTTCTTAGAAGGACATCATTCACTGGATTACAGGCCACCCCAATGACCTCATTTAATCTTAATTTACCTCTTTAAAGACCCTATCTACAAATATGGTCACATTCCGAGGTACTGAGTATCTGGACTTCAACATATGGATATTTTTGTGAGAAGGACACAATTTAGCTCAGAGCACAAGTCTTTTACAATGAGCATTTGATATTTAGTTTTTCAATAAGAAGATATTTTTCCCCTAAACTCTCCTCACTCTCTAGATTGTTGGTCTCTGAAGTTTAGAATAAACATAGAAGTCTAACTTGTACTGACTTCCTTATAGACAATCTGGCATGCTCCCCAATCTACACCACTCTATTTTTTGTTCATATTTGTTTTAATAGTGATTCTTTTTTCCCCTGGAATGTGATTTTAAATTTGTGTTCAAAATCTTTAGAAAAAAATATATACGTGTGATTTATA
>NW_012150953.1:45103-47007 GCF_000956105.1 Propithecus coquereli
TTTTTATAATGATTAATTCTGTCATATTATATAATTTTCTCATTCAATAAATATTCATTGAGAACATACCTCTTGGGAGGCACATAGATCCTGGGCATAAAGTAATATGGAAGCTAACAATATTCCACCTGTTACTGGACTTGCATTGTAATGATGAGTCTTAACAAAATGACAAACAGGTGTCAAGCAGTTATGGGGAAATAAAGCAGGGTAAGAGGACTGAGGGGGCAGTGGTACAGGTGTTGTAGATGGGACTGTCAGGGAATGCCTGCCATTTGTACCAACTTCATAATTCTAACACGATTTGCTTTTTAAAAATCTCAACATTGCCAGAATATTGTTCCAATAACTAGGTCCCTGCATAGTTAATGAAAAACAACATAACCGGAAATTATCTTTTAAGGTATAACCATTTTCCAAAGCCACATCAGCATGGTCTGTAATAATGTGGTCATTACACTAACATTTACTGAATACCTATAATATTCCAGGCACTGTGACTGATGTTGGAAACACAGAGAAAAATGATACAGACCTTGAACTTAAGAAGCTCAGGGACTAAACTGAAAGAGCTTCACAAACTTGGCATTGTATATCTCAGCATCCCAGGCCCACTGAGTCATTTTCTTTGGGAAAGGAATTAAATATTCTATGTTTTTAAAATCCATAAAGATTATTTTGCTGTGGAGTCAGAGTAAAGAATAAATGACCAGGGGAGGTATATAATAGCAAATTTCCATCTCGGCATCCACTAACACAATTTCACCAGTGTTTCTCATTTGTAGTCTCTCTGGCTACCACATGACATCATTCCCCTGTCTCCTACTCTTCCAAAAATGCCTTGGTGGTTCTCAGGTCACTAGGGTGTCATATTCTGAAGCTGCAAATGGAGGTTGTTTAGGCAGGCTTTCCAGGTGTGGGCATGAGAACCAGCGTGGCTTTGAAGTTGGGTTGACCTCTCATCCGTGATTACTGAGCCACAAACCACTTCTACTTTCACTGTATTTTTTTTTTTTTTGGTTATGTTTTGTTTTCTGTTTCTTCCAGGCAAAATGTTTAGTATTATAGCTATTGTATTTATTTTGTGTTGCTGCAGAGCTCTTTCTGCTAAGAATTCTTCCACATGTATGAGGGAAAATGGTCCCCCACGATGCCCACATCCTAATTCTCAGAAGCTGTGAATATGTTATGCCACATGGTAAAGGGAAAATAAGGGTGTAGATGGCATTAAGGGTGCCAGTCAGCTGACTTTACAATAGGGAAATTATACTGGATTATTCCGGTGGGCCCAGTGTAATCACAGGAATATTTAACTGCAAAAAAATTAGGAGTTGTCAGTGTCAGAGTGATATGAAGTGTGAAATACTTGAATGGCGATTGCTGGATTCGAAGGTGGAAGGGAGCCACAGTCAAGGAATGGCGGCAGCTTCAAAAAGGTGGAAAAGGCAAGAAAGCAGATTTTCCCCTAAAACCTTCAGAAAGTAACACAGCCCTGCAGACACTATGATTTTAGCCAGCTTAGGCCCACTTTGGACTTCTGAACTCTAGAGGTATAAGATAATAAATTTAGGATGTTGTAAGCCACTAAATTTATGCTAATTTGTTATAGCAGCAAATAGGAAACCATTATACTCCCTAAGGCAGTTTTCAGTATAAATAAATTTTGTGATCATTTTTGTCATTAGACACAGCAGTTCCCCAGGCTCGTGAGCTTCACAGGCTCATGTCCATTTTAGAAATTTTCCAATGTAGATATCTTCACAGTGTGTACACCTTAAACTGTGCCATCTTCATTACAAAGTCTAGTTTAATACTGATTAAGAACATGCCCAGTAAAGCATTCCCACACTGTATGTCAGGTTTTACATCTGGCCATGTTAGGTAGTACCTGAGCAGAATTTCAT
>NW_012150953.1:65380-67337 GCF_000956105.1 Propithecus coquereli
ACATATGCACATATATTAGACTGGAATTTTGAAAATAGAAATCAGTAAAATGAACTGAATCGACTCAGTTTTTCTCAGATTAAGATCACATCTTCATCTCAGTGAGACAGAATACATTACATTTGAAACAGCCAGTGTCATTTGGAGCACAAATGATCAATACGTGTTATATTAAGATCTAGCTGAAGTCAGAGGTCAAGCACATCTTGTATTCCAAAGAAAATCCTAACTCTAAAGATATTAAAAGGGCTAGCTTTTAAAAAAGTTTACATAAGGCAATATTTTAGCTTTTCACATTGCCTATTTTTCCTGCATGTCATATACAGTCAGTAAGAACTGGGAAATTGGTGAACTTGCTTTTCTTTAGAATTCTCAAGCCAATCAGTAAGTTCTCTCTTCCAGGTTCTCATGTTCTTCAGTTTTCCAACTATTAACAAAATATTGAAGCATTTCATAAGCAATTCCCTAATGACTTTTTTCTGTCTTGCATAAGACAAAAGATGTGAACCAAAATGAATACTGGAAACACATATTGGACTGGGCATTTTGAATATGAGCTAAGTGTTTTAAACATTTATGTGACTAAATCTTCATAATAGTATCATGAAGAAAAAGAATTATCTCCCCCTTTGTGTGCATAAAAAACCCGAATTTCAAAAATTTGTTTACTTTAGTTCATAGCCTACAATTGAGTTAAAGGCTTTAGAATGCAGGTTAGTAGAAATCCAATGTCATTGGTCTTTTCCCTGATCCATTTTGACTCTGCTATTTTAAAATGCATCACATTTATTTGTCATATTTACCTAGGCTCCTATTGGCTATGGCAGTTTCTCAAATATTCCTTCTGTTTTACAATCTTGCCAGTTTTAAGGAGTGCTAATCAAGTATTTCATAGAATGACCCCCAACTGGGATTTGTCTGATTTTTTTTTTGTAATTAGACTAGGGTTATATTAATAAGTTTTGGTGAGGAATACTAGAGAGGTAAGTGCCATTTTCATCACATCAACACAAAGTTGCATACCATCATCATGACTTATCTTTGTTGATTTTGACCTTGATCAATAGGCTGAGGTAGTGCTTGCCAGATTTCTTCATTGTATAGTAACTTTCCACTCTCTACTTCCCCATTCTGTATTGTTGTCTTTGGAAAAAAAGTAGGAGTTATAGTCTACCAGAGAGTGGAGTATCTACATAAAATATCTAGAATTGTTTTTCATGGGACCTTTGTCTCTAAGCCACTAGGAAACCATTATATCAAGTAGAGTACAGTGCATAAGTGAATTTTCTTTTCTTATTGAACTTAAAAACTGCACTCAGTTCAAAAGTTGCAGGGTATCACTTCTCCACTTCCTTCGACGAGGTTGTTGGACACATTAGTATTACAGTTAGGTTGGCTTGTTTTGTTTTTACATTCTACACTCCATACTGTGATTCTTCCACCTTCCAATTATTTTTTTTTTATTTACACACATTAAGGTTCACTCTTTGTCCTGTAAATTTCAATAAGAATTTAGGTATTTAGGCAAATATCTATTGCCATATATCCTCAATTACGCTACCATACAGAATAGTTTTACTGTTCTAAAAATCCTAAGTTTCACCTATTGAACCCTTTTACCCTTTCCCCTGAACCAGTGGCAACCCCTGATCTTTTTACTGCACTTACACTCTTGCCATTTCCAGAATATTATAGAATAGAAATCAAATGGTAAGAACTTTTTAAATACTCACTTTTTTGACTCAGTTTTATATGTGTGTGTGTGTATGTGTGTGTGTGTGTGTGTGTGTGTGTGTGTGTGTGTTTATAGTTCCTCCATGTCTTTTTATGACTTGATAGCTACTGGTTTTTTTTCATTGCCGAATACTGTTCCTTTATATGGATTCATCACAATTTGTTTATCCATTTACCTATTGAATGACAATTGGTTGCTTCAGGTTGGAGTTATTTTGAATAA
>NW_012150953.1:81257-82238 GCF_000956105.1 Propithecus coquereli
TTGTGAAATTCTACTGAATTGTCCAAAGTCATGAAGGAATGATATGTTCATATATTTTATTTTCAATGATGTGAAAGCAGTAGGATTAGTAGTCTTATAACAAATATTGTCTGTGCTCTTTTGACATAGTCCCTGTCTAATTTAGCATATGCTATACCTTGAATATTTTGAAGAAAAAGTACACTAAACATGTATGTCAGACCTAAATCAGAAGCAAAGAAAACATTGTATTCACTCTAATCATATCACTATTCCTGTCATATAACAATAGAATGCTAGAAAATAAAATTGCAGGACACAAACCTCAGTGTCAACTTGTCACCATGTTGCATGCAAAGTAGTTATTAAAATCATTATACTATCAACTTGTGAAGTTTGGATACACCAAATATAGAAACCTTGTTTAATTGTTCTCCATTTTATTTGAGTGAAAAAAAGAAAGAAAAGGGGATGAAGAAGTAGATGAAGCTGCATGTTTTAAAGATAGTCGTAAAGGCCTTCTATCAAAATGCAATGAAAAAATAATTCTTAGCATGAATAGTGAACAAACGAAGACTTGTTTGTTGAACTCAGATTTCTTATTGTCCTCAAAATAGAGGGAAAAAAATCACCTGTCTAATTGCCTGCAGAGGTTGAAGAAAAGCTGAGAAAAATGGTATCATAAAAAGTGCTAAAAAGCCAACTTGACATTGTATGATATTTCTACTCTTTGAAATTAAACAGAACAAGTTCCACAGAGTCTTTTTTTTCCCCATAAATTTGAATGATGGACTGATGAGAAGAATTGTCACTGTGGAATCTAACGTATGTTGGTTATAATTAAGTTTCCAATATAGCAATGTAGCCTAGCAAAAATACTTATTAAATCATTCAGTTTTCTAGCTGTTCCTCTTGGCCTTGCCTGTTTGTGTGAAAATCAATATGGCTTAGAGAAAGAGCAAGAAATAGACTTGAATTCAATATTAGATTTAGAATGCAGGA
>NW_012150953.1:82288-84200 GCF_000956105.1 Propithecus coquereli
AGTTCTCTATAGATTCTAGTTATTAGCCCTTTATTGGATGTGTAGTATGCAAATATTTTCTCCCATTCTGTAAGTTGTCTATTCACTCTAATGATAGTTTCCTTGGCTGTGCAGAGCTTTTTAATTTGATCAGGTCCCACTTATTTATTTTTATTGCTGTTGTGATTGCTTTGGGGGTCTTCTACATAAATTCTTTGTCTATGCCAATGTCTGTAAGAGTTTTTCCAACATTTTCTTCTAGAATTCTTATGGTTTCATGTCTTAGCCTTAAATCTGTTATCCATCATGAGTTGATTTTTGTGAGTGGTGAGAGAGATGGATCCAGTTTCAATGTTCTGCATGTGCTTATCCAATTTTCCCAGCACCATTTACTGAATAGGGATTCTTTTCCCCAGTGTATATTTTTGTCTTCTTTGTCAAAGATTAGATGACATTATGAGTATGGTTTTATATCTGGGTTCTCACTGCTGTTCCAAAGGTCTATATCTCTGTTCTTGTGCCAGTACCATGCTGTTTTGGTTGCTATAGCCTTGTAGTATAGCTCGAAGTCTGATAGACTGATGCCTCCCAATTTGTTCTTTTTGCTTAAGATTACGTTTGCTATATGGTGTCTTCTCTGGGTCCATATGAAGCATAGAATTATTTTTTCTAGATCTGTGAAAAATGATGAGTATTTTGATAGGGATTGCATTGATTCTGTAGATCACTTTGGGTAGCATAGACATTTTAACAGTGTTGATTCTGCCAATCAATGATCATGGTAGGGTTTTCCATCTGTTTACATCCTCTACAATATCTTTTCTCAGTGTACTTTCTTGAGAAATATTAAGATTTCAAATAGGCCAACAGTGTTTTCTGTCTTTTATTTAAAAACTAGTATAATGTCTTAGTACTGTATATGCTTAATTGGTAATATCAGATACTTATGTCTAGAGACCTAGTCATAGAGTATACTTCTTAAGTGAACATTACTCAATGCAATCTTAAATCATATACCATGGTTTAGTTGGAAATAGCAGACTATTCATGCCCTCAGGGATATTTTCTAAATATTTCAAAACTTCCCTCAAAGCTATCACTGAAAGAAAAGTACAGAGATCTCAGGGTGAAAAAAAATGTAGTCACTTTATTATTTTGGTCAAAATATTTAATTTTTTTTAAAGGTGAGGTTTGCTTTGTTTTCCAGGCTGGAGTGCAGTGGCATAATCACAGCTCACTGCAGCCTCGAATTCCTAAGCACAAGTAACCCTCCTGCCTCAATCTCCCAAGCAGCTAGGGTTACAGACATATGAGCCACCAGGCTGGCTCCTGAGTTGTTTTGAAATAAAAAACAAAAAACACAGTTTTTCAAAAAGATTTTAAACTTTGTTTCAGAATAGATAGTTCAAGTTTAAAGACTAGAAGCCATCAGCAATTGAACTAAGGAGAGATGTGCAAATATTTGAGGAGTTTGAAAATTTGACATTTATTTACTTGTGAAGCAGGGACCTAAAAAAAATACTGAGTTAGTAAGTTCCTAAGGCAAAGAATTTGTCTTCTCTAAAACATCTAGGAAGTAAGTCTGTTATAAGAAATTATGATTCTAACAAGAGAGAGAAGCTTATTATATCAATAATTAGGATTTTTAGCATTTGCACATATTGTCTACAATTCTATAGAGGATCAAGAAACTAAACTAAGACTTTGAAAATGTTTAATCATCTCTGAATCAAACAACATAGAAGATAAATTCATATCAAAGGGAGTTAGAAAGCATTCACTTTGGTTCCCTGGGATATTTATAGCCATACTAATAATTATTTTTTATATCCATCCCTACTCACTTTAGAAGGCCGTTAATAAATGGCATTGAATAAGTAAGTAGGCAATCCCTGCCCAACTTAGAATGGAACAACAGTGAGTTCTCCAGAGC
>NW_012150953.1:95862-97395 GCF_000956105.1 Propithecus coquereli
TTTTCTATTCTGATTGAAGCAGAAATTTAAGAAGTGAATGAAAAGATGTAGTTTTACTTTGTCATTTATTCATCATTTTATTTAACTATTTTCCAGGGGTTTTTAAACAAGATTTAATGTTATGGGACACCTTCTGACTCTTCAGGTCTATCTCCCAGAATCCTCGACTCATCCCTATGATAACCACCCAAAATACACTGTGGTTCCCCAGACATGGCTCGTTTTCCCTCCCATTTGCTTTTTTTAGCCTGTACTATGTGTTCCATCGAGATGAATCTCTTCTTTGACCTTCTTCATTCTCAGATGCCTTCAGTATATCCATTAGGTTCTTCACCTCTATAAGCTTAAAACATTCAGTATATACTTTGAATATAGCATGTTCGCAACCCTATAATTAAAAAGTAGACTTTTTTTTCATCTTGTCTGCTGCTCTATTCCCAGCACCTAAAACAGTACCAGACATACAGAAACTTCTCAAAAACTAAAGACTGACCTTTTTGAGGGTAGGGAGCTTGTTTTATTAATCTCTTGAAAGCTGGAAACTGCCATGCAGTTCTTCATATTTTCATGTTTGACATAGTCTCATATGCATCAATAAATTTTTATTAAAGGAATGGTTGATTGGAAAAACAAATGGCTAACTTGAATTATTTAAAAGTACAAACTAATATGTTGGTAGAAAGATCACTGGCTTGAGAATTTAATTGTGAGTTCCAGTGCTATTCTGTTTCAAAATTGCTGTGTTGCATTCATCAAGTTAGTGAAGTTATTTAGATGTCAGTTTTCTCATTTGTTAAATTAAGGAGCCGAACATTGTACAACTATTTTACTTGTTAGAAGCTATTTTTACACATTCACCCAAGACATTCTTCAGTAAAACCTTTGCTTCAAAGGTTGCTGCTTTGCTCCACAAACACGTAATTTAACACCTAATTGTCTCCACATTATAGGAAATGAGAAAGTTGTCATGGAAAGGTCATTGAGGAGAATTTATTCAGCACAGCTTGGCAGTTACTGGTTTTCAAGAGCTGCCTGGGATATAATCACTTGTCTGGTAGCTGAGAGGCCTTTCTAGACACGAGTGGATTTTCCTGACCTATTTAAAACTCACTTATATTTCTGGCATCTTTTTAAAACATGGGGACTTAATTTGACATATGTAAATGAGATCACTCTCACCTAGGTAGTTGTTCTTGCATAACTGTTGGGTTAATAGACATGGTTTTGAGCATTTCTTTTGTTTAGGTAGAATTTTAAGTATCAGAGAAAATCTGGTCTATTAAGGACCTGACATTTTCAAAGTCCTGTAGCCCTGTCTGCACCACATTTTTACCATCATTGATTAGTCTCAACCCTGAGCTCTGCTTAGGGATTTATAAGAATATCTTATTTTTAGAAAATTAAAATTATGCTTCAGAAAGAAATTTTCCAACCTAAATAATGTAAAATTTATAGGTGTTTTAGGAAAAATGCTAGTGCTCTGATAAGTGGTTACCAATTTCCAGAATTAGAAAGTCAGTGACACAATGCAGT
>NW_012150953.1:101247-101789 GCF_000956105.1 Propithecus coquereli
AAATGCCACAGATTGGGTAATTTATAAATAATAGAAATATATTTCTCACAATATTGGAGGTGAGAGGGCCTGGTCTCTGTTTCCAAGATGGCATCTTGGACACTGTATCCTCTGGAGGAGAGGAACACGATGTCTTCACATGGAAAAGGGAGGGAAAGTCAAAAAGGGCCTGCCTAATTCCCTCAGCCATTTTATGAGATCTCCAATCCATTCACGAGAGCTCTGTCCTCATGACTTAATCACCGGCTAAAGACTCCATCTCTTAATACTGGTGCATTGGGGATTAAGTTTCAACATGAATTTTGAAGGGAACACAAACATTCAAACTATACCAATCACATTCAAACTATACCAATCACATAAGTTCTCTGATCAGTGAGCAGTGAATCTCAAAGTTCAGGAATTTTTGATTATGTGATGCTGATGCTAGTGGTCCCAGGACTTTAGCCAGAACCATTGGTAAATAGGATAAAAACAAAGAGATAACACTAGTCCATAGCATGTGATTTATTACTGATGCTTATCAAGTCCTTTTGACAAAA
>NW_012150953.1:101839-102355 GCF_000956105.1 Propithecus coquereli
CAGAGGCAGGAACGTAATATCTTTCACCATCCCATTTTCCTCACTGCTGATTCTAAGTTCCCTCAGGCAATGAAAGACTCCAGAGATTCCTTAATGGAATACAACTTTAGGCTACAACTTTATTAGCTTAAACAAAGAACATGGCAATTGTTCCCAGATGTATTCAGCAAGCCACTAGGCAGCAATGATACCTAATTCCCCCAGTGATTGTTTGATATCTCTTTTAACGTTGAATTGACTTTTATGATGGGAATCAGGCTCTCCCTCCCTCCTAATATTTATATTTGGAATATAGTTTTACCCTCGGAGAAGCAGCAACTATCATTTGGCATTTTCTCCATTAGAGAATTTCAAGACTTAAAAGAAATGGGTTCTGTTTCCTGTTAAGTAATTGTAAGATCGTGAAAGATTGTTCTATCTCTTAAATTAAGCTCAAGGATTTCTCCTTTCCTGGGTATATATTTTTACAATTACTGAATGTCCAATGTTCCTTTTTATATTCTTCATGACTTTTTA
>NW_012150953.1:106454-106771 GCF_000956105.1 Propithecus coquereli
AGTTAGTACTTGGATCAGGCACAATCAGATTTGTATTTTCAAAATAAATTAATGAATGGGATATATATACATATATGGGCATGTATATAAGTATATGTGTGTATGTATCCTTGCCTTCTTTAATTTTTAAATAACTGAGTGCTAACAATTTAATACATTTAAAAATCATTTATTTGAACACATTTAATATTTTTTCTTGAAATCCTGTCTAATTTAGAAGTCAAACATTATAAAATGAAATAAGTACATTTAGTGTGTCCTGCTGTCTTATGAGAAAAGGACTTTCGATAACTAGACTAAGATATCTCTACTATTGT
>NW_012150953.1:109597-109973 GCF_000956105.1 Propithecus coquereli
TAAAATGAGAAAATCAGATCCATTCCTGTCTCCTCCCCTCTACTTCTCAGATTCTGTCAGCACTACTTCTACATGTTTATAGTTTAGTAGGTTTATCTTTGCCCAGAGACAGACTCACTTAAGTCTTGCCCCCATCACTCACAATTTGAGTCTAAAAATGATTATAAATAGTGTTTATTATTATGAAATGTTTAATATAGAACCAAATTGTGGACCTGTAAAGAAGAAAATGCAATCTTAGGTCACTAAAACTGTTCTTCTTAAAGGAGAATCATGGAAAAATTAGACTCAAATGAATTTGCTTTTCTTGAATTTGATCAATGTACATCATACACACTGAACTATCACAATATACTTTGCATATTTTTTGTAAATC
>NW_012150953.1:110478-111122 GCF_000956105.1 Propithecus coquereli
CATAATTATCTTTATATTTGCGGAATTGTTTAAAAATTACTGAAATTGTTGTATTGTCATGGCTTCTTTCCCATGTCCTCCTTAAAAGCTCAAAGAGAAACAATCGTGACTTTGCTTTTCATTAATTGATCTCATTCAAAGTGGGAGCTTTATTTCTAGAATTTACTATTAAGTACATGATACTTTATTAATAGGAACTTGGAACCCCAGGTGATTATTTATTTGAAGCCTATGCTATGAACTGAAGAAGTTCAGAAAAACCTATAAAAAAACATTACATTATCAAAGGCCGCTAAAATTGTTCGTTTTTTTATTTTTCACAACAAATCCATGTTTTTATTTGATAATAGTATTAAAAACAAATTTACTGAAAAATGACAAATGGCACTTCATAGGAAACAGTTAAATCCCCAATGTCAACCCTTAAGGAGACAATTTAACTTTATATACTTTTACTTAATTTTATCAAGCGTTTTGTTCGATCTTCTTGGTCATGTATTAATATTTTTGCTCTACCACTAAGGATTGAATCAATTTACTTAAGAAAATATACTAGTCAAGATGTCTAAATATCTATAAGCTGTCATATGTGATTTCTACTACAGAAGGCCTAGTCAAGGTAGCAGTATTCAACCTGAAAATGG
>NW_012150953.1:111261-112131 GCF_000956105.1 Propithecus coquereli
ACTGATATAATTCATAAATTTTTGAAAGCTACATTCAGAATAAAAAATATTTGTTTTTAAAAATCAAGAGGAGAAAAGCAAGATTTTCCTTTAAAGGTACAGCAGCACCCATTTATACAACTGCCTGTTAGTGCATGCGTAGCGTTAAGTACATTTGTATTCAACTTAATGTTAATGTTAGTGCTAATAACCCCTCCATTTTTGCATTTTCAGAATAATATTAAAGTGTTTTTATTTTTTCCTGTTACTGTTTTTAAAAATCAAGAGGAGAAAATCAAGATTTTCCTTTAAAGGTACAGCAGCACCCATTTATACAACTGCCTGTTAGTGCACGTGTAGCGTTAAGTACATTTGTATTCAACTTAATGTTAATGTTAGTGCTAATAACCCCTCCATTTTTGCATTTTCAGAATTAATATTAAAGTGTTTTTATTTTTTCCTTTTACTGTTTATGTATAATATATTTATTTCTTTTTTGGATAAATATCCCTTGCTCATGTAATTTAATCACCCCTTCTCTGAATGTTGCTGACTATTGGTCATTCTTTCCAGAGGTTTCAACCAAAGAAGATATTTTTGTTTTCTATTATTTTCAAATGTTTTTGATAAACATTTCTTAAATATTTGAAACATTAGGTGTCTGAGTGATTTCAGTCTCCTGCCCATATTGCATTTTAGTACCATCAATGTCATTTGAGAACATCTTAGAAATTCAGAATCTCGGGCCCCAGCCTATGTCTAATGAATCAGAAACTGCATGTTGATAGGTGATTCCTGTGCATATTTAGATGTGAAACACACTGATTTAAACAGTCTCCAGTTGATTTAATAAGTCACATCTGAAGAAATGTCCTAGTATGTGAAGTTGGC
>NW_012150953.1:112181-114454 GCF_000956105.1 Propithecus coquereli
GATCTGCTGGATAACTCACAAATCCCACATTTAATAATAGATTTTCTTCAGTGGTAAAGTCTGGGGATTTCTCTTGACATATTGAGTCAAAGTTTTAATTGTTACTAGAATTAAACATGGAAGTAATTACTTGGATGTTTACCTGAATATCTTGTCATTTGAGACAGATATTTTTCAGATGATTTAAGCAAGGAATTTGTGTGCAGTAATGATGTGGAATGTTAAGATAGGACTCTCAATTTTAGTAAGCAAATAACTCTGATCCATCTAGCAGTTCAGGAATAGCCAACTGGACTTAAAAAGAAAACTATCAGTACACCATTGAGAGTACCTTGCAATATCTAGTCACCAAAACTTTCGTATCAATATTTCATGGTGAGTCACCTTTCATCCTCTCCTAGAGAACTGAATTGATTCTCTGAAGTACTGAAAAGATTTCCATCAGAATGAAACATTTTACTAGATGATGGAATTCAGTTTGGGTGGACAAATGGCTGTAATTTTTCCAGATACTTCTGAAAAACGAACATGACATAAAATATACATTTTCTTAAACTGTAGTCTCAATTTGAAGGAGTAAGGTAGGGGGCAAAGAAGCAAAAATACAGTTTTTCTGCTAGAATAAAGCTCTATGACAAAGTGTGTTTTATAATCTCCAGAATATACTAACAAAAAACACTGATATAATTCATAAATTTTTGAAAGCTACATTCAGAATAAAAAATATTTGTTTTTAAAAATCAAGAGGAGAAAAGCAAGATTTTCCTTTAAAGGTACAGCAGCACCCATTTATACAACTGCCTGTTAGTGCATGCGTGTAGCGTTAAGTACATTTGTATTCAACTTAATGTTAATGTTAGTGCTAATAACCCCTCCATTTTTGCATTTTCAGAATTAATATTAAAGTGTTTTTATTTTTTCCTTTTACTGTTTATGTATAATATATTTATTTCTTTTTTGGATAAATATCCCTTGCTCATGTAATTTAATCACCCCTTCTCTGAATGTTGCTGACTATTGGTCATTCTTTCCAGAGGTTTCAACCAAAGAAGATATTTTTGTTTTCTATTATTTTCAAATGTTTTTGATAAACATTTCTTAAATATTTGAAACATTAGGTGTCTGAGTGATTTCAGTTTCCCGCCCATATTGCATTTTAGTACCATCAGTGTCATTTGAGAACATCTTAGAAATTCAGAATCTCGGGCCCCAGCCTATGTCTAATGAATCAGAAACTGCATGTTGATAGGTGATTCCTGTGCATATTTAGATGTGAAACACACTGATTTAAACAGTCTCCAGTTGATTTAATAAGTCACATCTGAAGAAATGTCCTAGTATGTGAAGTTGGCTACACTGAAAACTAAACAAAACAACCACTACAACAGCAAAAATCCCCTGAGAAAAATAGAAAGAATATAATATTGGAAACAGTTTTACTTTCCACTGAAAATATTTCATGAATTTCAAATTCCTGAATAATGCCATGAACATAAATGGAACACTGAATTTCCTATTATAGAAATTAAAAATTCTTTCTAAATTTTTAACACTGAAAACTACACTTGACTGGAGAAAAATTTCATTTTTTTAATATTACCATGTACAGAAAAATAAGGAGTTTCAAGGATACAAAGTCAGTCAAGGATTCATTAGACTCTGTAGGGTTTTTATGTAGTCTCTCTCTTTCCAATGATCTATAAATTCATCAAAGTATACTGGGCTTTGCCAATTAATTATGCAATTTGTCCCTCTCTTTTATACACATCATAATCAAGCATCCATTCCTCCAGTCCATAAGAAGCTATTGAGAGGCTATTACAACTTGGTACTTTGGCCAGTGGGTGGTCCTGGATATCTAAAGATCTCCTGTTTTGGCAATTATGGACCCAGCAGGACTTTGCTGTGTGCTTGTGGAATGCTGACTTATATGACTCCTTTAGGGTTCAACCCTTATTTTAAGTCTGTACAGTACAAAAGATCAGTGAGAAAGTTAGAATTAGAACTTAGTTTAGAGAAACGTTATTCCCAGAAGTTATTATACCATGTTACATTTTAAATGCTTATTCTTAATTCATATTTCTGTCAGCAAGGCTTTTTTTGTATACTTGATGTGTCTGAAATTATTCACAATACAATCAGCAATGTGAAAAAAAATATAGATTGTTTAATCTTTAAAACTGCTCTGGCCTAAATATTGAGTCCAGTTATTTTCCTTTTTCATTTTGAGACTTAGATATCAGTAGATGAGCTAATCATATTCCCAGTTCAAG
>NW_012150953.1:114504-115053 GCF_000956105.1 Propithecus coquereli
TCTTAGCCCATTTGTGTTACTATAACAAAATGCCACAGATTGGGTAATTTATAAATAATAGAAATATATTTCTCACAATATTGGAGGTGAGAGGGTCTGGTCTCTGTTTCCAAGATGGCATCTTGGACACTGTATCCTCTGGAGGAGAGGAACACCATGTCTTCACATGGAAAAGGGAGGTAAAGTCAAAAAGGGCCCACCTAATTCCCTCAGCCATTTTATGAGATCTCCAATCCATTCACGAGAGTTCTGTCCTCATGACTTAATCACCTGCTAAAGACTCCATCTCTTAATACTGGTGCATTGGGGATTAAGTTTCAACATGAATTTTGAAGGGAACACAAACATTCAAACTATACCAATCACGTAAGTTCTCTGATCAGTGAGCAGTGAATCTCAAAGTTCAGGAATTTCTGATTATGTGATGCTGATGCTAGTGGTCCCAGGACTTCACCCAGAACCATTGGTAAATAGGATAAAAACAAAGAGATAACACTAGTCCATAGCATGTGATTTATTACTGATGCTTATCAAGTCCTTTTGACAAAA
>NW_012150953.1:116801-144343 GCF_000956105.1 Propithecus coquereli
ACCATAAATGTAATGGCTTATTTTTGGACTCTCATTTTTATCCCATCGTTCTTTATTTCTATTCTTATGACAGTGTCATGATGTCTTGATTTTCACAGCTTTGTAGGAAGTTTTGAAATGGAGATGTGTGATTCCTCTAATTTTACTCTTCTTTTTCAATATTGTTTTGGCTTCTTGGTATCTTTCCTTTCCATATAGATTAGCTCATCAATTTTTCCAAAATAGGATTATTCCTATTTTAATAATATTAAGTGTTCCAATCCATAGACAGGCATGGAACTTTTTGCCTTATAGGCAAGCTGGTGGGAGGGTGTATTCTTGACCTGTTCTGCCTGTAGCAGAGCTGGCACCTATGAGTAGGAGCTGGGTAGAGGAAGAGAGTCTCATACTTCTTGAGTGCACCTGTTTAGAATAGAAACTGTACAACACAGTACTGGGGCGATGAAAATACTGACAGTCTACCTGCTCCTAGGGAGAAACTGTCAGCCTCGACTGGCTGCTGCTGGTAAGGGAGGGACCCGACTTCTCAGCCACACATCCTGAAATAGAGCTCTGTCACACTAAGATGAGGTTGGAATTCATGGCTGAAAATGTCACAGACTCTTTCTGTTCTTACCAATTTAAATATATTTTTCTTGGATAATTCTTTTTTCCACTCATGTATACCTTTTGAACAATTTTCAGACTTTAAATGGTTGCTTTATTTAAAAAATGTTTTTACCTATTCTGGTTGTTTTTTAGGTAGAGGGGCTTCAGAGCTCTTTATACCACTATTTAGTGCTTCTTCCTCTCCTGTATAAATTTTAATTTGAGTTATATTTTTAAGTTCATTAAAGACCACCTAAAATTTTGATTGAGTTTGTACTGAATGTATACATCAAATTGGATACATTGACAACTTTATTATGTTGATAATGAGGTTTGTCCCATCTATAAAATATTTAATTTTTCCATTTATTCAAACCTTTTGGGTACACTAATAAAGCATAATTTTTTTCTCAGTAAACACGTTTTTTGGGTTGATTCGGAAATATTCTATTGTTTCAATTAATATTACAAAAGGGTCTCATTACATTTTTCAAGTTGCTTTGCTGATGCTGCAAATTTTTGAAAGTTCATATGGCATCTGTCACACTGAACTTTCTTATAAATTCTAAGAGTTAACCTATTTATTCTGCTGGATTTTCAATGTAGATGCTTGTTCCAGTGTAAAATATCATCTGATCAAATCCATTAAACAGTTCCTTTATACATAGCTATGCATTTTAGATATAAATGATCTTTTTATTTTCAAATTTTCCAATTCCTAATCTGATGGCCTTTTTATTTGTAGAGGAAGAGGTTCTTATGTGCTCTTTGAGATACAAGTCAAGGTCATTAGATCATCTTTTTCTCCTGTTCCCAAAGTCCTTAAGACGATGCAGTTTTGGTACGCACAGCTAACATGATATTCTAGAAATAATATTTTGTCAGATAGATTAAGACCTGATTAACTTCACTGGCTGAATCAACCTCACTCCAGGACCCAGTGGTATTGTAGACCTCTCTTAGTCTCTGCAAGGTCACCATCTGGCCCAACTGATATAGGCTGCCCATTCCACAGCCTCTGTGACTTGTCCTCTCACCCTCACCACTGTAGTCCCAAGACTCCCATCTTCATTGTCCTTTCCAACATCAGCCTATTTCTGAGTCTAGTTAATAGCAGTATGATAGGAAGGAAAAACCTGCCATACTTCTGCCTACTAATTTTGTACCATCTATTTCTTTACCATATACTTACTGAATATCTGATACATGCATTGAGCTGGTGTGGTCCTGGAAATACAGTAGTGATTTATTTTAAAAAAAACAGCACTTACTAAGTGTGCAGTCTGAATCACTTTGCATGTACCTACCTTTAGTTTAGTATTTCAAGAGCCTGGTAGGCAATTTTCACTTAGATTCCATGTAGAACACCCTTCACCTTTGCATTTTTCCAAGTCAACCTAGATATCTCAGCTCTGAAGCCCAGACCATTAACTTAGATCCCTGAAGTTAAGCAATTAAACTTAACACCAAAAATCAACTGACTACATACTATGTGGCAGGCACAGACCTAGGTGCTGATAATGCAAACATGAAAAACAAATTATTCCTTCCTCAACAAATTAACAGGATAGAAGATGACCCAGAGAGATGGCTAAAATGGCATACTGTTAAAGCCTATCAGAACAAAAATGAGAGAGGAATAATTCATTTAACTCAGGAAGGCATAGAAAAATCAGGGAAAGATGAAAAGAGATGACACCAAGTGGAACCCCAATGAATGAACAGACTCTAACACTGAATATTTGGTGAAAGGAACAATATCAATGAAGACACAGAGTGGAAGGTTCATGGAATGTTCTGGACACAAGTGACTTGGCGTTGCTGGTGAATTTGTAAAAATGTACTCAAAAAATGAAATTGGAAAGAGACTCTGGTTTGATGCTGGGTCAAGATAGTATGTCAAGATAGTATACAAGATCTTTGTTCTGTCAACAACTTGGAGCCCTCAGTTGTATTAAAGTGGAAAAGAAAATTGAATGGACTCATATGGTCAGATTTAAATCCTAACTGCCACTCATCACCTCTGAAACTTGGAAGAGCTACTGGAACTCTCTAAGCCTCCTTTCCCTAATCTATAAATTAGAATTAATAATACTTATCTTTTAAGGTTGCTTTAAGAGTTAAACCAGAAATACCTAGCATGGTGTTTGGCACATTGTAGTTGCTCTTTAAAATTAAGTTGTTTAATAACAATGAAATGTCTCCTGGGGAAAGAGACCAAGGACAGAAAGCGAGTAACATTGTGGCTGTTCTTCATCAGATGCCTGTTACTGAAAACAAGGAGCTTCCTAACCAGAGGCAGCCACCCAAGCCTGAAATCTGTCCATAGTCACAAACCCGGGGGAGTTGCTTGTGCACAAATCCAGTTTCAGACACAGGAAATAACTCATGACAAATAACTCATGGCAGCTAGGATGCAGAATCATTGCCTTAGAGGGAAAAGTAATAAGTGGAGTTGAATTACAGTGGGGCAATATGAGTAAAATAAGTAATTATAACATTAATTCTATGGAAATCTTAAACAGAGCCCTCAAAGTAAGATTTGATAAACTCATTTTTATTATTTAAAAATAAATATACCATAGAGTTGTGTTCTTAAAATCAAGATGCCTGCTGATCTTTGAAATGAACAAATATTATTATATAATTTTTTTTACCTGTAGGTTTTATGATACAGTCAGATTCCCATCATCTCTTGCTTAAGTGATTTTAGCAGTCTTTTAAAAACCTCCCTATTCCTGATCCCTCTTCTTAATTATATCGATGTAAATAACCTATATAACTGCAAACTCCTCAGCGGGCCATGTGCTTTGTGATTGTACCTTTACCTCTCTCCATCCTGACCTCTTACATACCCTGCCTAATATTTTAAGCACCAATAATGTCAAAGTGCTTTTTTCCCTGGCCTCGTCAAGTTTTTTCAAGCTTTGCTGGCTATGTACGTGGTGTGTCTTCTTGCTGGAAACCGGTTCACACATTGCTTTTTATGGGTAATTACTCCTGCTTCTTCACAGCTCTGTTCAATTGTCACCCTCTCCAGAAGTCTCCCTTGACCTCCATGTGCTGCAGTCAATCCTGTGAAATCTTTGCCATAGAACATATGTTACTGGGTTGACAACATCTATCTATGGGAGTATCTCACTAGTTCTTATATTTCTTTAAGCCAGGAGCCCTCCTTACTCCTCTTCGTAACCCAGAATCTAATATACTTCTGAATAAACAGTAGGTTAAACACTGAACAGAGTGGTCACCTCTCTTCTGGATTATTTAACCCGTAAATTATGGCATATTCTCTAGCCTTAATTTTACGTATTTTGATGTTTGTTATGGCTATGTTAGGTATGGTAGCTTATTTTCTTAGTAAGAGTATTCACTTACATTTCATATTGAATAAAATTCTCATGTATAGTTTTCAGACTTTTCTGATTATTCAAGTCTTTTTGCATGCTTATGGTATCTTGATATTTTCAAAGAGAAAATTAAAATCACTTGTGGCACATATTGATATTAATACAATAAAAGGTATAATTCTAACAGTGATTTGTTCCTAAAGACAAGGAGAGAAAGAGAGAGAGAGAGAATAAAGGTAACTATATACAGAAAAATTTAATGATCTAAAAATTATAAATTTGAAAAATAAAAATGATATGAAGAAAATATTATGTCCTGTACTTTTCACTTAGTATTTACTTACTTTTATTTGGATCTGATTTCTTCACTGGAATAAGCCTGCGTATGAAGGCTCACTGAGCGTATTCTACAGGATGTACAAGCATTTCTCCATTTATATGGATGCCTGGCATCCCTGCCTCTGCTCTTGTCCACAGCCAGTGGAAGCCTCCACATTGGCTTTGGTTACGCCAAGAGTTATTAGGCTTAGTATGATCATTGGGCCGTTAAAAGCCCGCCTTGGGAGAAACAGCCAGAGAAAACTGGTCACACGGCTCAGTGGGCAGAGGAGGCTGGCAGCAGACATTCTGAATGCAGGACCTGGTAGCCCAGAAAAAGAGAAAGCATGCATGAGCACATGCAGGATCCTCCATGGGGAGTATTTTCAGGAAGTTGGGGCTACTAAACTGGCAGGCAGTAGTTTAAAACACAGAAAAAAAAATTTTTATTATTCTTATGATGCCATATTTAACTCTCGGGTACAGTGGTTTGGGCAATCACAGATTGTGTTGATTTTTGTTATTATAACCCACTATCATCAGCGTCATCACTATAGCACAGTATTGGGGCCAGAGTTGTTATGTTCAAATCCAGATTTTGACACAAACAAACTGACCTTGAGCAGGTTAATTAAATCATCTGTGTCCCCATGCTCTCATATGTAAAATGGCAATAATAATAGGACCAGCATTATAAAGCTGTTGTGGTAATTACATGATGCAATATATGTAAGGTACTTAGAAGTAATCCTGACAAGTATTAAGTATATTAAGTATAAGTAATCACTATTATTAGTATTGTTATCATTTATTCTATAGAGATCCCTAAGAAGTTTTTCTATTTTGCTAATTAATAGTTTTCCAGAAAGCCATATAAATGTGTAGAACATCCCAGAATAAGACTTTAAATGTTCATGTTTTCATTTAACAAAATTTATAATATTTTGATAATTATTCGATATATGCCTTATTTAAATGGTTTATACTAATGTGAATATGAACCCTATAGACACCTTTATTAAAAAGTATAGCCATAACCAATGCCATAACAGAAGCAATCCAGGGCATTTTTATATTTAAAAAAACAGAAGAACCATTATCTATATTATAGGAGAAAATTAATATTGACTAGGCAACACATTATTCATTCTTAAAATGCATGTATATTATATCACTTAGAAATTGATTATATAGAAAACATTGCCTTTACAGTTTTTTCTTTCCCATGCTACAAAACTGTAGTAGAATACTTTATCCAGTGATATGATGAAATCCTCCTAGGCTAAAGGTTATGTGTTGGTTACATGTTCATTGACTTCCCCAATGTTCAGGGTATTGATCATTGAAATTCTCATATTATTAAAACTAGCGGTGTCATATTTATTAGTATATATGTTCACTGAATACTTTAAGTAGTATTTTAAAAAACAAAAGGTAAACCTAAATTGCCACAACTCTAAAGCATAAATGTAGCACAATAAAAAAATTGCTGTTGGTATCTATGTATATATGTATGTAATTTACATAAATGAAGTCATGTTACATGTATACATGCCAATAAATGTATACCATCGTCAAGCTGCACAGCACTTTATTACATTGAAGTATCATGTCATTACTTTAAAATGAAGTTTCAAATGACTCATACACAATTTAAAAAGCTGGCCCCCTGTGTCAACTTACACATTCTCAGATTTTTAAATATAATTATTTATTTATAATGTATTTCCTGAAGTAAAATATTAATCCACAGCTGAAAAATTATACTTCTTTATTCCTAGGATGATCATTGCTGACTTACAGCTGTTTCATAGAACAGAGAAACTAAAAATATGTTGACCTATCTTTCAAAAAAGAACATAGCATAGAATAAATTTGGCAGTACTAAAAGGAAAAAAAACCCCATAGTGTCCAGAATTGAATATAGACTTAAAAAACTGTTTAGTAGAATCTAACGTCCTGGGTAGTGAATTCATTCAATAATACTTACCCTAATCTAAGATGTTTAATACATATAAATAATTCTATAGAAAAAAATACTATGAAATAAAAGTTTGTTCTGTTAAAGTTGGAGAAATTTTGAGATTTTTTCCATTTTTACGTAATTATCATTCACCAGTTCTCAATGAAAGCTCTTTTTTAAAATATGGCCCAGTGCAGTGACTCACGTCTATAATCTCAGCACTTAGGCCAAGGCGGGAGAATTGCTTGAGGCCAGCAGTTAGAGACCAACATGGGCAACATAGCAGGACCTTGTCTCTGAAAAACAAAAAAATAATAATAATAAAAAAAAAATTAGCCAGTGTTGTTGCTCATACCTGTAGTCCCAGCTACTCAGGAAGCTGAAGCAGGAGGATTACTTGAGCCCAGGAATTTGAATTTGAATATGATCACGATCTAGCCACTGCACTCCAGCCTGGGTGACAGGGCAAGAAAACAAATGAAAAAGAAAAAGAAAAAGAAAAAAAAAGGCCTGACCTGAATTAAGTCTGTTTAAAAAAAAGATCAGGATCTATAACTAATCCCTTTAACTGGCATTTAGGGGTCCCATGAACTCATATCTAGTCTGCCTACGAAGTTGCTAATCCATCCTAATAAGAATCTTTATAATATTAAGATGACCTCTCTGGATAAACCTATTAAAACCTATTTGTCTAACCTATGAATGGAGCTAGGTTATACAACTGATAAGTGTCAATGAGATTCAAGTTTTACCTGTATTTATGTTATTCTTTGAATAAATTAGTTTAAAATCATAGTTTTTGTTTCTAGTGCTCAGGAAATAAGATATTTAAGGTCAAATTAAAATTGATATTCTAAATTAGAAATGTCATTTTTAATTCAAATGTCAAATTCTGGGTATCCTTTAAGTCCTCCAATATCATGTAATGATCCTTTTGGTAAAAACAAACCAAAACATAAATCTTTACTGACCTCCTTATTTACATATGGCAGGAAATTCAGCAACCAACTCCACCCTGCCCTAACACATACACACACACACACACACACACAACCTCACAATATCAATTTCTCTGTCATCTCTTATTCAGCTTCCTATCTTCTTAATTCTTATTCCTAAATTTTTGCCTTCTATGTAATTGCTGCCCTCTTCTCTGACCTGGTGTGTACTCCTACACTGCAGTTACCTAATCTTTCGCATTACCGTTGAAATACCACCATTTTGTGACCATGTTGTTAGCTGAATTTTACTAAATGTTGGGAGAAATTGAGAGGAATTTCACCATAATGCTGTAAGTGAACAACTAAAAATTCAAAATGAATTTTTCCATTTCATGAAGATTTTTAAAAATCTGTGTTTCAGGTATATCTTTTAACTGAGTCAAGTCTTTTAGGCCACTGTTGACTCCTCTTAATTGAAAACAATGTCAGGCATAGAAAGAGAGTTGTTGGCAGGCAGCTCAGCAAGAGCCAACTAAAAGTCAGACTCCACCATTACATGGTATAAGATCCTGGACAAATTATCCTTCCCTTCTTGTCTTGTTTCTGTGATACGTCGTCTGATGTGGCTAATAATATTCACCTAAGGGTTAATGTTGTCAAGGCTGAGATAATTGGAGTATAGTGCTCATTGGCAGCATCAATGACTGTTAATGTCCTTCCCTTTCTAATTGTGTCTTCTTCACCTAAATTTTAGTTCTAAGTTTTGCAAGTTAAAATGCTTCTCTTTTCAAAATATCCTTTTTCTTTTAGATATCTGAAACATATGATTATTTCCAAATGTGCTTCCCCTGCTGTGCTAACAATGTATCAAATGCACAGACTATCACTCCCATTTGTAGTTCAAGACAAAGCAGAATTAACCACAGGGGCAGAGCCTGCTGGCACTAATGGGAGGGACAGCATGTCTCCCCATATTGTTCCTCTTAGCATGGAAGCGATGGCTGCATGATGATCTTTACAAGGCATCTGGGGAACCCCTGTGATGTGACACCTACAGTGTCATGCTTGCTTTTTGAGAAAATATTTTCTAAAAATGCATAAAGCTAAAAGTTTTGAGAACTATTATTTTACCTTATTTTGTTCTCAGCAAGACAGTTTCATTTTGTAGCCAGGAAATGGAGAAGAAAAGGAAATTTATGATTTTAGGAAGTAGTAGAACTAGTCTAAAATTAATTTAGAATACATCTTTTTCTTCTTTAAAACCTACATTTGTTACAGACCATTTAGGTGCTTTTATCTCCTCTTTTTATGTAACCATCTTTTTGAGTAATATATTTTTTAACAAATATGCAAAGCTATATGGATTTTCCCTCCCAAAATGCAATATTAGAGAATATACACATTTCACATCCAATTCAAAGAATCCATAATACCATCGTGGCCTCATAGTAGTCCATGTTGGATTGAGTTATGGACCATTCCAGTTAAAGTTACTAGAGAGAGACTGCCTAACTTCTTCTTCAGGGGGAACATATCTTTATTTAATGGTTATAACAAACTTCAGGATATTTTTATTTAAAACATATTTATTATGCTCTCTCAATTCTATCTTTATATAATAATACAATAACAGTTCTGAACATTTTACTCTATCTTATGCTATGTTTAAAATATGTAACAATGAAAAAAGTGGAAAAACTGACTCATAGGAAGGCATTATAATTGAATGAAATTAAATCTTAGTAAGGGTCAAAAAATATTAAATAACTCATACCTAAGCTCTAGGCAATTTAAGTCTTGATACAAAACTCAAGATCAATTCCATACATTTAACAGAGCAGTCATCCCAGAAAAGAGTAGTTACTATCTCATATTTTTCTTTCCTTTTTAAAAGAAGATACTTGGAATAGTATACTCACTTTCTTACCTCCCAATAACTCATCATTGTGAAAGAAGTGGTTCCCATTACTCAACTGGAGCCATTCTTTGTATCCTTAACATATTAATCATAGTTATAGTATATTTCCTCTCTGATAATTCAACATTTTTGTATATATGAGCCTTGTTACAATGCTTGATTTTTCCCTTCAGACTTTTTTTTCTTTCCATAGCTTTTAGCATTGCTTTTGTTAAAATCTAGACATGTATCAATTGATAGGAACTGAAGTAAATAGACTTTTAGTGTGAGCATAAAAAATAAATAATATGTACAACCTCAAAAATATGATTATATTTTATGTATTCATTTATTGAAGAAATATTTTAAATGCTTATTTGTTCTAGGTACCTTTTTAAGCATTGTGAACATGGCAATGGTCAAAGCAGATAAAGATCTTGCCTTCTTGGAACCCATAGTGATGAGAGATTGAAACAGATGTATAATATAATATTAAATATCAAATATATATATTAATATACAAACATATAAAATACATACACACACACACACACACAAATATACATATACATAGAGTTTCTAGATGGGGAAGATGGTCTAGAGAGTGAGCGCCCTAATGGTAAAGGTGAGGAAGCTTTAGGAAAATTTTCTGTTTCTACTAAGGGATCCTCCCAGAATCTACAGATCTTGGTGAGATCATGCTCTGCCCTTCATTTGAAGTCCCTGCCATGGGGTTAGTCTTAGGGTAGCAGATGCTCGTGGTGCCCCATCCACGCTCATCAGCAGTTAGCATTTTTATGCACACAGTCCTGGCTACTAGCTACCGTCACCTGGTCTCTTTTCTGCAGGCACCAGAGACCGCTCCACCTTGAGCATGAAAAACCCAAAACTCCAGGTGCAAATGCCCTCTGGAAACTGACATCAACCTTTAAAAGGATTTGTTGGATAAATAGCATAGCTTCCCTGCCCCATAGATACAAAAGCACTGAGTTTGTATTCTCCACTAGGTTCTAGCGTTCCCAGCTTGGACAAGCTTCGTTTGCTGTCTGTGGTAACTTCTTTGATAACACAATCTTTATTGGCTTCCATCGTGTTACTTTTAACCTATCTGATTTTTTATATTTAAAATGGTTTGTTATAAACAACAAATAGTTAATCTGGCTTTTTTATCTACTCTAGCAATCTTTGTCTTTTTGAAGATTTACTTCTAAAGTCACTCCTGGTATAGCTGAACAAAACATTTACTTTGTTTTGAAATATTTTCTATTTGTTGCATGTTATTCATTTCTCCTACCCCAATTTTTTCTGCCTTCTCTGGTTTTAATGGAGCAATTAAATTATTTCATTTTTATCTACTATCTTAGGGTATCAATTATACTTCTTTTCAATACATTCTGTGGTTGATCTAGAGTTCACAATGTGTATTTTCACTAAGTGAAAATCATGCAATACGATAATAGTTCACATGTAGTGCAGGTACCTTGCAAGAGAATATTCCTAATTCTTCCCTTGGTCCATTCTAACATTGCTGTGATTCATTTCACTTAATCATATGCTAGAATCATCCACATCATTTTTAGTATTATTGTTTTAAAAAAAGTTAACTTTTGGATCAATTAAGATTTTTTAAAATCCAATATTTGCCTATGTAATTTTCTTCCTGAAGAATTTCTTTTAACATTTCTTACAAGGCAGGCTTGTTGATGATGAATTTTGGCATTTTTTATTATCTGAAAAAATCTATTTCTGCTTCACTTTTGAGAAATGATGTCACTGGATATAGAATTCGAGGTTATTGTTGCTTTCTTTCAATATTTTAAATATTTCATTTCATTCTGTTCTTGCTACTTGATTTCTGATGTGAACTCTTATAATTCTTATCCTTGTTTCTCTGTAGATAGGGCTTTTCTTTCTTTTTTTCTTCCGTTGTTAAAATATAAATTCAAGATTTTCTCTTTGGTTCTCTGCTGTTTGAATATGATATGTCTATGTGCTCATTGTTATTGTACTGTTATTTATCCTTTTTTGTTTTCTCAGAGCTCCCTACATCTGTGGTTTGATGTCTGTTACTAATTTTGGAAAGTCCTCAGCCATTATTACTTCATACGTTTCTTCTGTTTCATACTGCCTCTCTTCTCCTACTGGTATTCCAAATACACATATATTACAGACTTTGAAATGATCCCATAGTTCTTGGAAGTTCTCTTCTGCTTATTTGCTTGTTTTCTTCCCTTGCTCTTTGCATTTCAGTTTGGTAAGATTCTACTGATACATCTTCAAGTTTGTAGATATTTTTATCAACTATAGCATGGCTACTGATGAGTCCATTCAAGGCATTCTGCATTTTAGTTAAAATGTTTTTAATTTATAGCATTTTCTTTTGATTCTTTCTTGGAGTTCGTGTCTGTCTGCTTATATAACGCATTTATTCTTGCATATTGTCTACTTTTTCCTTTAGAGATCTTTAATCATATCGATTATGATTATTTTTAAATTTTCTTTCTGGTAATTTGAACATTTTTATAATATCTGAATCTTATTATGGTGCTTGGTTTTTCCCTTCAGACTGTTTTTTTTTTTTTTCCTTTAACTTTTAGCATGCTTTTTATTAAAAGCTGGGCGTGTATCAGGTAATAGTAACTGAGGTAAATAAACCTTTAGTGTGAGTATTTTTGTTAAGCACAAGAGGCTTTAAATTCCTCTATTCTCGTTAATTTTTAGTATCTTTTTAACATTGTGCTTCTCTATGCACACCTCCTCATAAACTGTGTGCATCGTGAAACTTTTTTAGCTTTAATTCTCTAATATGCCGGAGCTCTGTTGCTGGGTTGGTAGGGTCTAAGGAGAGGTGTGTTCTATAACCTTTGGGTTAAGATTAAATATTAGTCTTTTAACGTGTCTGTGTCTCAGAGCTATGGCTGTCATAATTGCTTCTTCGGTGGTATAGCATTTTATTTTTCCTCCTCTCCCAGGCTCTGACTCCATTTTTTGGCTGTAAAGTTCCCATCTGTTTTCTTGAATCCCTGAGCCCTGTTGCCAGTGTTGCCTTCCCCCAACTCAGATGAGACAGGAAGGCTATGTGGTCTGGATTGGGAATAAATTCCTTCCTCTGGCTGGAACGAGGTATTTTAATTGAGCTGTGGAAAGCCCCTATCCCTCTGAAGTAGGCTATTGGCTTATTTCACAGTAGTTACTCTTCCCATCTACCTACCAGGAACCCAAGAGACTCTTTCTCAGATCATGATGACAATGTGGTGGGAAAGTGAAAGGAAAGCCCTCAAGAAGTGTTTTGGGGTCCCTCTAAAATTGCAGCTACCAAGAGTTTCTGCTTCACATATTAGAACATAGTCAGCCTACACAATTCATCAAATTAACATTTAAGAGTCCCTACCAGGTCATGGCTCCAGCAGCTTCTGATCCAAGTAAAGTTTCAGTATCTCTCTGAATGTGTTTCTTTCTCCAGATTTTGAGATGGTATTTTACCCTGCGCCCTCTGTTATCTCATCATTCTAAGAAAAATAATTGATTTTTGGTTTTCATCAAGTTTTCTTTTTGTTAGGACAGGAGCAATAGCTCTCGTGTTCCTATTCTCTCTCACTGCACCCTTCCACTAGTGTTTACTGAAGTCTCAAGTCACTAAATTCACATACTTAATAAAACAAACCACTGAAGCTTGTTGTCTCAGTCTCTATTTCTGAGAAGACCCAAGTTAGGATGACCAGTGAGACAATTTACTAGAGCAACTCTGCTGTTTTTCCTTAAACTACTGTTACAACTGAGACGGTAACAAATACATGTCAGATCATTACCTGCCTGCCTTCTTGCTGTCAGAGAAAATGACCAATGCCTTTAAATTTGAGAGATTTTTAAGGTGACGTACGTATCCTCAATTACTATCACTCACATTCTATAGTGGGACTCTTTTCAGAATCTATTTATATAGAATTCTTATGTATGGGATTCTATATATGTGAACTAGAATACAATACACCTCAGCTAACGTTCAGCTTTGGAAAACCTGATGTACATTTTCTTGTTTTCCTTGAAAGATGAGATTCCCCAAAGCCCTGTTTATGTACAAATAATTTGCAGGATAATGTTAAATTTCAGTCAACTATTAAAATATACTGTTCTTTAGATTTTTCCAGACCTGAAGGGAAAAGTCTAACTCAGTCTTCTGGTGCCTTCTCAAGTTGTACTACTTACTTGACCAGGTGGTCTAACAAGTACTGGTCAGAAACTAGGGCTTCCTATAGAATCCTGGGATGAAAAATGAAACAGATGCCTCCAAAGAGGCACTGTCTTGATGACGATTACAGCCAAGTGAGATGACAAGGTTGTACTATG
This sequence comes from Propithecus coquereli, assembly GCF_000956105.1. NCBI lineage: Eukaryota > Metazoa > Chordata > Mammalia > Primates > Indriidae > Propithecus > Propithecus coquereli. The sequence goes on from NW_012150953.1 coordinate 130,206, forward strand.
ACAGCTGAGGCTTGGGGATCCATCCTTCTTTTACATGAACAGATTCTAACGTTAGAAACCATGCCGTTTATGCAACAGTTGTTATCAGCCAAATAATCACAGAAGAGAATCAGTTAAAACCTATGACTGTACCTCTTGCCTTGAAACTAAATCTGGAAGAAGGTGTCATGTTTGAAAAACAAGTTTTCTTGCTCCAATTCTCAGAAATGTAGATATTAAGATATATTTTTTCCTTACTGTTGAGTTGTACTTAATTTATCCCACCAGAGTTGTCCACAGAGACATGGTATTTAATGCACAGCCTTTTTAGTATTCAGTCTCTGCCATTACCATTCATGATGGTGTTCATGAGTTTGCGTTTCTGTGGATCTTTTGAAAAAAACCCTTACATTTAAATACATGCTTTTTAGTATAATTCTGTTCAATACATCTGTGACTTTTAATAAAATTGTGGCTTTCTGAGTCAAACCTTATTGTCCCTTCTATATTTCTAAAAATTTTCTTGTGATCCATTCTTCAGCTTTTGAGATAATAGAACTTGGCCTTTCAAAGCAGAATGACATTTATTTTGAGACAATAGCATAGCTTTTTATCACCCAGAAATGGTGGCCCTCTTGCCAAATAGAGAAAAGATTTAAACCAGGTAAAAACTAACATCAGTACTACTATGATATATTTATATACACACCACTTCGAATACCCGCTATCAGGGCTTTTTCCTCATATTAACCATCCCTCAAAATCTCTGACACTCATTGGATATCCTGAGATTTAATTCAATTCTGACACTACGCAGAATTAGTGTCAGAACCCACAGGTTAAGATCTCAGTCCCCCAAGCTCACTCCCACTTTTGATGCCAATCCTAAGTCCAGGCCACCTGTACTTCTGATCATTGGCTCTAAATTAGGATTTCCCAAGACCCCCTCCTCAGGTTCGACAATTTGCTAGAATGGCTCAGAGAATTCAGGAAAACAGATTACTTACTATTACCAGTTAATTATAAAGGTTATAATTTAGAAATAGCCAGGAGGGAGAGATGCATCTGCCAAAGTATGGCAAAGCATTGTGGAGTTCCTGTGCCCTCTGCTAGTATACTATCTTCCCAGCACCTCAATGCGTTCACCAACTCAGAAGCTCTCTTCTCTCCATAATTTAGAAGTTTTGATGGAGCTTTCAGTATGGAGACATGAATGATTAAGTCATTGACCATTGCTTGTTGACTGAATCTTTAGCCCTTCTCCTCTCCCCAGATGTTGGGGAGTGGGGTTGAAAATTCCAACCCTCTAATCATCATTTGATGTTTCCAGTGACCAGCCACTATCTTGAAGCTATCTGGGGGCCCCCAGCCACCATCATTTCATTAGCATAAAAAAGACACTCTTATCATTCTGGAGCTTTCAAGGATTTTAGAAGCTTTCAACCAGGAACCAGGGACAAAGATCAAATATACAGGGTGTCCCAAAAGTCACCAGATATAGGGAAAATGGGAAATTGTAGCTAAATATACCTTTATTTACAAAATATCCATTATAAAATTTTATGAAATTTTCCTTTATATGAACACTTTTGGGACACTCTGTATATATTTTTATTATATCACAATATGACAATCATTTTCCCCACATTGTTATTTTTTACTTTGCCTCTCCCTTATTGCTAACATAGCTCTGAAACTCCAATACCCAAAGGCGTTCTATCACTGTTTTTTCCTGCATAAACCTTCTCTTCTTTACATTACAAGGGAATATAAAAGAGGGAAATCAGACAATTAATAAAAACTGTTTCTTTTCTAGAAGAATGATAAGGGAAGTAGAGCAAATAGTATTTTAATAGAGATCTGCACTAAAGGAGCGAATGTTTCACGTAAATATCTAGTATAATAACATTCTAGGGAGAATAAATAACAAGTCTAAATGTTAAAGTGGATATATAGTTAAGAAACTTTCGGGAATGTTAAGGAAGTCAGAATGGTTAAAGCTAAGGGATGTAGAGAGAATGATAGAAGATGACAGCAAAGCTGTAGCTAGAAACCAGGTAGCATAGGACATGAAGGTCATTGTAAGGATTTTTATTCTAACAATGGTGAGGGACTATTGGAGAGTTTTGACTTGAGGAATGATATCATCTTAAATTATTCTAGAAAATGTAGCTTGTAAGCAAGATATTCATAGAAAACACCAAAAATCTTATAATCTTAGCCTAGTTCTCCTTGAAAGTTAAGCCCAGGACAAAGGCTTCTATGTAAGTAATTTATTAATATTTCAGACATGATCCCAGGAAGCAGAATTAAGTTCCAGAAAAAGTAGAGCAGGTAAGAAAGGGAAACTAATATACTGCTAGCCACTGTTAAAACTAACTGGTGCTCCATCTCTCTGGGACTCTCTGTAAAATCTTAGAAATGCGTCTCAGAAATGTCTGCCTGGAAGATGAAAGAGGAAATAATTTATACTTGAGTTCTCACCCTTCACAGTGGTCAAAGGTGGACCTATGTGATATTAACGCCTCAGAACTTCTGGGTTGTGCATTTATTAGTATAGAGTAGGGATTTTACAAGCTCCCATATGATAAATTAGAAAAGCCCCTGGACAGGAAGTGAAAGATGCCTCAATGTAAGCTGGGACAAAATGCAGTCAGGTAGTACAGCATGAAGCTGCTGGAAATTCTCTCACTCAGTTAAGCAATGAATGGAATATGAGATATGGCCCAAAAGATGTGCACTGTTGCATGGAAAGTGTAGATTATGGATTTTTAAATGAATTTGTTCTGTCTGGATATTCTTCCAGGGGAGAAGAGTTCTGTCATCACTTCCTTGATTAATCTTTGTCTTATAATCAGAATTTAGCAAAGACTGTTTTTTTTGCTTTCTTTCTTTGTAGAACATATAATGGAATTCATCCTGCCTATAAATCACAAGGATGATTTTATTCTTGAAACAACAGTAGAGAGAGAGATTGATTTTCCAAAGTATTGTAAATGTTAATTATGTACAAATGTTCCTTTTCAACATTTAAAATAATTATATATTAACAGTGGCCAATCTATTTATATCTTTGCAATTTCAACTACTTTAAATAGAATATTCCTAGCAGAAATACAGGATGTCATGCGTGATTACAACTACTATTTAGCAATGGTAATTTGTATATGACATAACTTGGTATTAGCTCTACAGGTGTTCCCTAAATGACTGGGTGCCACAAATTCAAGCATGAGCAGTTATTTTAAAAATATTATGTATCTAATGCTGCTAGTTTATGTTTGCTTTTTATACATATTTTCTTTTTAAATTTATTTTTAATTGACAAATAAAAATTATATATATTTATTATGTACAACATGTTTTTTTGAAATATGTATACATTGTGGGGCGGCTAAATCAAGCTAATTAACCTGCATATTAGCTCACATACTTTTTTTGTGTGTGGCAGGAACACTTAAAATCTACTCTCAGTAATTTTTGAGAATACAATACATTGTTATTAACTATAGTCACCATATTGTACAATAGAGATCTTGAATTTATTCCTCCTGTCAAATGAAATTTGTATTCTTTGACCAACATCTCCTCAACCCCCAACCCTAGCCCCTGGGAACAACATTCCTCTCTCTGCTTCTGAGTTCAACTTTTTTAGATTCCACATATAAGTAAGCTAATGTAGTATTTGTCTTTTTATACCTGATTTATTCCACTTAACATAATATCTTCCAGGTTCATTTATGTTGTCACAAATGACAGGATTTCTTTATTTTTTAAGACCGAATAGTATTCCACTGTGTGTATGTATATATATATATATATATATATATACACACCACATTTTCTTCATTCATCCATAAGTGGACACTTAGGTTGATTTCATATCTTGCCTATTGTGAATAATACTGCCATGAACATTGAAGTACAAATATCTTTTCAATATACTGATTTCATTTCCTTTAGATATATAGCCAGTAGTTGGATTGCTGGATCATATGGTAGTTCTACTTTTAATTTTATGAGGGACTTCAATATTATTTTCCAAGATGGCTGTACTAATTTACATTCCCACCAAACATATTCAGGGTTCCCTTTTCTCCACATCTTTGTCAACACATGTTACCTTTTATATTTTTGATAGTGGCCATTCTAACAGGTATGAGGTGATATCTCATTGTGGTCTTAATTTGCATTTCCCTGATGATTAGCGACATTGAGTATTTTTTCATAGACCTGTTGGTATAGTTTTCATATATCTATGTCTTTTTTTTTAAAAAAAAGTCTATTCAGATCCTTTGTCCATTTTTATATCAAGTTGTTTCTTATATTGAGTTATTTGAGTTCCTTATATATTTTAGATATTAATCCCTTATCAGATTTATGGTTTGCAAATATAGCAGTCTTCCCTTACCCATGGGGGATATGTTCCAAGACTCCAAGTGGATGCCTCAAACTATGGATCATAGTGGTATTAAACTGTAAAAAATATTATATGAGTGTATGTATGCTCTTTTGCTCTCTCTCTTTCATATCTTACTGTACTGTACTCACCTGTATTCAGACATCATATCACCATGAGTAACTGAAATCACAGAAAGGAAAATCGTGGATAAAGTGGTACTATCTTATTTTCCCCTAATCTATAGGGTGTCTTTTCACTCTTTTGTTTGTTTCCTTGGATTTGCAGAATCTTTATAACTTTGATGTAATCCTATTTGTTTATTTTAGCTTTTGTTTCCTGTTCTTTTGGGGTCATGGTAAAAAAATCATTACCCAGACTAATGTCATGGAGATTTCCCCCTGCATTTTCTTCTAGCAGTTTTATAGTTTCAAGTCTTATGTTTAAGCCTTTAATCCAGTTTGAGTTGATTTTTGTTTCTGGTATGAGATAAGAGTCTAATTTTATTATTCTGCATATGGATATCCAATTGTCTCAACACCATTTATTGAAGAGACTATCCATTCCCCATTGTGTGTTCTTGGCACCTTTGCCAAAAATGAATGGCCAAAAAAGGGTAGATTTATTTCTGCCCTCTCCATTCTTTTCCATTGGTCTATGTGTTTGTTTTTATGCCAGTACCATGCTGTTTTGGTTAATATAGTTTTGTCATATATTACGATGTTAACTAGTGTGATGCCTCCAGCTTTGTTCTTTTCACTCAAGATTGCTTGGCTATTTGGGGTCTTTTGTGATTTCATATAAACTTAGGATTGTTTTTGTATTTCTGTGAAAAATGCCATTGGAATTTTAATAAAGATAGCATTGACTGTGTAGATGATTTTAGATAGTATGGATATTTTAACAATATTAATTCTTTCAATCCATGAACAGGATATCATTTCATTTATTTGTGTCTTCTTTAATTACTTTTATCAGTGTTGTGTAGTTTTCAGTGTACAGGTCTTTTGTATCTTTGGTTAAATTTATTCCTCATTATTTTTTTGTACCTATTGTAAATGGTGCTGCTTTCTTAATTTCTTTTTGAATAGTTTATCATTAGTTTATTCTATTAGTATATGAAAACATTAGGGATTTTTATATGTTGATTTTATATCCTGCAAATTTACTAAATTTTGTATTAGTTCTAATGGATTTTTCTTAGAATATTTGGGTTTTCTATGTATAAGATCATGTCATCTGCAAACAGGGGCAGTTTAAGTTCATCCTTTCCTATTTGGATGCTTTTTATTTCTTTCTCTTGCCTACTTGATCTAGCTCGGACTTCCAATATTATGTTGAGTAAAAGTGGCAGGAGTGAATATTCTTGTCTTGTTCCTGATATTAGAGGAAAAGCTTTGAACTTTTCACCATTGACTATGATATTAGCTGTGGGCTTAAAATACATGGCCTTTAGTGTGTCATTATATTCCTCCTATACCTAATTTGTTGAAAGCTTTTATCATGAAAGGACATTAAGTTTTATGAAATGTGTTTTCTGCACCTATTGAGATGATCATATGGTTTTTGTTCTTGATTCTGTTAATATGGGGTATCACATTTATCAATTTATATATGTTTTATCATCCTTGCATCCTTGGGAAAAATCCCAATTGGTCATGATAAATGATCTTTTAATATGCTATGGAATTTTGTTTGTTAGTATTTCTGTTGAAGTTTATAAACAGAAACAGATATCATAGTGATACCGGCCTGTAATTGTCTTTTCTTACAGTATCCTTTCCTGGCTTTAGTATCAGGGTGATGCTGGTCTCATAAAAGGAGTTTGGAAGTGTTTCCTCTTCTTCAACTTTTTGGGAGAGTTTGAGAAGAATTGATATTAGTTCTTCCTGGAATGTTTGGTAGAATTTAGCAATGAACCCATCAGTTCCAGGGCTTTTCTTTGTGGGAAGACTTCTTATTTAATCTTTATTTATAAGGATTCAATCACCTTACTCATTATTGGTCTTTTCAGATGTGCTATTATAGATGAAGCATCCCTAATTAAAAAAAATCTGAAATTTGAAATGCTCTAAAATCTGAAAATTGTTGATAACTGGCATGATACCACAAGTGGAAATTTCCATACTAGATCTCATGTGGTGAGTCACAATGAAAACACAAAGGCACTACACCACAGTGTATTCAATTTCTCCAATGGAAAACAGACCCTTACAGCCCCCTTCAGCTGCCATATAACTTATCTACGCATGCCTAGATTCCCCCAGGCAAGTATTTCTACAAGGATAATAAAATGGCTCATAGGCAGGCTAGATATGTCAGCAGAAGTTTCCCTACATGTCCTACATAGGGTCAAGATTGACATACGCTACTCATTGTGTTTTTTTGCTTATTCCACTGTTCTGTGGTATAAAGATATTATTGAAAATGCCAGAAAGGCCTACGGATTCCCTTATGGTTAACAGTGAAAAGAAAAAGAGGAAGCAAAATATCTATAGCACAGAAAGGTAGTAAGCTGTTGGAGAAACTAAACAATGGTATAAATGTATTAACATCTTATAGAAGAGTATTGTGTTAGAATGATCACCACATGTCACCTGAAGAAAGAGAAGAATGAGCTGTTGAAGTTTTATGCTGAAAGTGATGAAGAGAAGTTAATGAAAAATGGAAAAACACTGTATAAATCTAAAATTAAAGATTTCAATTATATATTGGAAGAGTGAATCTGTCAGCATCATAGTGAACACATGCTGTTTAATGGTATGCTGATCATGAAACAAGAAAAAATCTATCACGATCAACTAAAAAATGAAGAGAAATGTGAATATTCAACAGGCTGGTTGCAGAAATTTAAATTTTCAAAAGTTTGTAAGAATATTGCATCTGTTGAACACAAAGCAGCATAAAATTCATTAATTAATTTGCCATAGTCATCACTAATGATGCCAGACAAAGTCTATGATGCTGATGAAACATCACTGGATATGATATCCCCAGAAAGACATTGACTACAGCTGAAGAGATAGCCTCTACAGGAATTAAGGATGCCAAGGACAGAATAACTGTTCTGGGATATGCTAAGGCAATAGGCATGCATAAGACACAGGCAAAAGCTTGTGTCTTCACTGTTCTTAAGACATGAATTTCTTACCAGTCCATTATTATGCTAATAAAAAGACATGGATCACCATGAACATCTTTTCTGATTCACTTCACGAACATTTTGTGCCAGGAGCTTGTGCTTCCTGTGGTGAAGCTGGACTAAGTGACAACTGCAAGATTTTGTTATTCCTTGACAACTATTTTGCTTCTCTTCCAGGTAAAATTTTCATCAAAAATAATGTTTATGCCATGTACTGTTACCCAAATGTGACTTCATTAATTCAGCCATGTGACCAGAATATACTTAGATCAATGAACATTGAATATAAAAGCACTTTCTTGAATAGCATACTAGTTGCAGTGAACAAAAGTGTGGATGTGGAAGCTTTTCAAAAGGAGTTTAGCATGAAGGATGCTGCATATGCTATTGCCAATACTTGGAACACAGTGACTAAAGACACAGTTGTGCATGTCTGGACCAACCTGTGGCCTGGGGCTATGTTCAATGATAATGATAAACAAGATGGTGACTTTGAAGAATTTAATATATTAAGTAAGAAAAAAATGATGTCTGGCTTCCTGACATATACAAAAATACACCCTCAGAGCCTGTCAGTAAGCGAGAAGAAGTGGATATTGAAGAAGTTTTAACATCAATAATGAGACTCCAGTTGATCATGATAATAGTGATGATGAAGATGATGTTAACACTGCAGAGCAAGTGCCTATTGACGACATGGTGAAAATGTGTGATGGGCTTATTGAAGGTCATGAGCATTTATAACAGAATAAGAAATCATGTCAGTTTATAAAGTCAAAGAGACTTCTAAGACAAAACCATTGTTAATGAGGCAGATGACTCTAAGAACATTTAAAAAAGCAATCCAGCAGTATCCCTTCTTATCTCTAGAGGAAACATTTTTTGGTCTCTCAACTGCTTCTTATGTTTCTTCTCACCTAAAAGAAATAAAGTACAGTGTATAGTAGTAACCTTTTAATCAAAACACATTGTAGGTGCAAATAACAATAGGAAAATCTGTTGTTTCTTGTTGCTGTAGTTTAACAGCTAATATAGGTATTCTGCCGATGCCACTGTGCTGCTTAGTTACCTCGAACACATTATTTTTTTTTACTGTATCAATCGTATGGCATATTTACTTATGTGAGAATAAGTGTAAGAAAATGATTGTTAGTAGAATATAAAATCAAAGTCAGGAATGACAATGAGGCCAAATAACCACAGACAGATTGTCCAAATGGGTGTCTGAAATAGTGACACCTTTGCTTTTTGATAAAGTATATAAACTTTTCTTCAAGCACTAAATTATTGAAAATATTGTATAAAATTGCCTTCATGCTATGTGTATAGAATATATATGAAACATAATTAAATTTTACGTTTGGACTTGGGTCCTATCCCCAAGATACCTAATTATATATACACACAAATATTATAATATCTGAAAAAATTCAAATTCTGAAACACTTCTGGTCCTAAGCATATCAGATAAGGAATATTCAGCCTGTATTTCATGATTTAGTTTTGCTAGGTTATATGTTTTTAGGAATTTATGCATTTCCTCTAAATTAATCAATTTGATGGTATATAATTATTTATAGTACTCTCTTATTATCTTTTGTATTTCTATTGTATCAGTTGTAATATTTCCTCTTTCACTATGACTCATCTATTTGAGACTTCTCTCTTTTTTTCTTAGTCTAGCTAAAGGTTTATTAATTTTGTTTATTCAAAATACAAGTTCTAGTTTCATTGATTTTTTATATTACTTTTCTAGTCTCCATTTATTTCTGAACTGATCTTTATTATTTCCTTCCTTCTGCTAACATTGGACTCAATTTGTTCTTCTTGTTCTTTTTCCTTGAGAATATAACATTAGGTTGATTATTTGAAATCTTCCTCCATTTTTACCTTATGCATTTATTGCTAGGAAGTTCCTTCTCAGAACTGTTTTCATTGCATCCCTTAAGTATTGTTATGCTGTGTTTCCATTTTTATTTCTTTCAAGATATTTTAAATTTTCCTTTTAATTTCTTCATTGACCTATTGCTTGTTCAGGGGTATGTTTAATTTCCATTTCATTGTAAATTTCTCCAAATTCCTTCTATTATTGATTTCCAGTTGTATATAATTATGATCATAAAACTACTCAATATAATTTTAATTTTCTTAGATTTGTTAAAACTCATTTTGTGGCTTCACATATGATCTATTTAAAAGAACATTCTCTGTATACTTGAGAATATTTTTTTTTCTTTTTTTTGATATTGGATACAATCTTCTGCATATGTCTGTTACAGAGGTCCATTTGGTCTAAAGTGTAGTTTAAGTCCAATGCCTTCTTATTGATTTTCTGTCTTCATGACCTGTCCATTGCTAAGAGTGAAGTATTGAAGTCCTCTGCTATTATCATATTACAGTCTATCACTCCCTTCAGATCTATTAATATTAGCTTTATATATTTAGGTGCTCCAATGTTGGGTGTATGTATATTTACAATTGTTATAGCTTCTTTTATCATTATATAACAGCTTTATTTTTCCTTTTTTACAGCTTTGACTTAAAGTCTATTTTATCTAATATAAGATTGGCTTTATGTATCTGGGTGTTCCAGTGTTGGGTGCATATATATTTAGAATTATTATATCCTCTTGTTGAATTGGCACCTTTATCATTATGTATTGACTTTCTTTTTCTCTTTTTGCAGTTTTTTTTTTGAAATCTACTTTATCTGATAAAAGCTACTCCTGCTCTCTTTTGGTTTCCATTTGTATGGACTATAATTTTTCATTATTTTATTTTTAGTCTGTGTGTGTCTTGACAAGTGAAGCGAGTCTCTTGTAGGCAGCATATAATTGGGTCTTTTTTTATCCACTTGATGTCTTTTGACAGGCAAATTTAATACATTTTTATTCAGTTAATTATTGATAGATAAGGACTTACTTCTGCCATCTTGTTAATTGTTTTCTAGTTATTTTGTAAATCCTTTTCTTTTTCCTCTTCTTTTGCTGCCTTCCTTTTTGATTAAGTATGATTCCCTCTAGTAGTATGCTTTGGTTTTTAACTCTTTGCATTTTATATATCTCCTGATTTTTGCCTTGTAGTTATTATGAGGCTTACAAAATCATCTTATAATAGGCTATTTTAAGATAATAACAACTTAAATTTGATTGCATAAAAACACTATGCTCCACTCTCTTCTGCATTTAAAAATTTTTATTTCTCAATTTACATCTTTTTATGTTGTGTATTGCTTAACCAATTTTTTGTTATTATTTTTAATATTTTCATCTTTTAACCTTAATATTAAAGATATGTGATTTATACATCAATATTACAGTATCAGAGTATTCTAAATTTGTATTCACTTTCACAATACTTCCTTTTATTAGGGAGTTTTATACTTTTGCATGTTTCATGTTACTAATTAACATCCTTTTCTTTCAGCTTGAGGAACTCCCTTTATCATTTCTTGTATGGCAGGTCTAGTGGTGAGATATTCTGTCAGCTTTTGTTTATATGGAAAAGTCTTTATCTTTCCTTCCTTTCTAAAGGATAGTGTTGTTGGGTACAATATTCTTGGTTGGCAAGGATTTCTTCTCTCTCAACACTGAGTAACTCATGCCACTCTCTCCTAGCCTGTAAGCTTTTCGCTAAAAAATATACTGCTAGTCTTATTTGAACTCCCTTATATGTTTTTTGTTTCTTTTCTGTTGCTGTTTTCTGTATCTTCTCTTTGTCTTTGATTTTTGATAATTTGATTATAATACATCTTGGGGAAGTCTTGTTCGGATTGAATCTGATAGAAGATCTCCGGCCTTCCTCCTTGTTTTTTTATTTTTTTTTATTTTTCTTGTTGCCCTATATTGATGTCTGTGCATTTGAAGAATTGGGGGCTTATTCCAGTATTGCAGGCTGGTTTTGTCTGGGAAATCCCTTCATCAGTTAGCCTGTCCAGAGATTCTGAGAAGGCCACCTGGTGTGGTCCAAGAGTTAGCTTGCTGCTGGAGTCTTCAGGAACATTGGCCTAGTGCCTAGATCAGCAGTTGAACAAGCCTGGCACCTATATCCACAGGGGCTAGCCTGAAGCCTAGGACCATAGGGGCTGACTCAACACTGGGGTATGCCTTGAGCCTGAATCTTCAGGGGATGGCCTATTGCTGGGACGTGTTTTGTACCTGGTTTCGCCGGGATGAGCCTAGAGCCTGAGTTCACATGAGCAGATCTGTGTTCTGGGATTACAGGAGTCAGCTGGAGCCTGAATCTATGGGGATGGTCTTGTAGCCTAAGACTACAGTGTCTGGCCTGGCACTGGTATCCACTGGAGTGGGCCTGGACCCTGGGTCTGCTGAAGCAGGCCTGAATCCTGGATCCTCTGGAGCCTGGGATTATAGGGATCACCCTGTAGCATCTGTCTGCTAATGATGGCCCAGAGGCTAGGTATACAGGCATTGGACTGGAGGCTAGGTCCATAATAATGGTCTTGGGTCTTTGGGTAATAACATGGAACATAGCTATGCAAAGGCAGTCCTGGAACATGTGTCCTCAATTACCTCTGTGTTGTTTGATGCCAGGGATGCCAACTTAGCACTTGGGCAGCCATGAAACCTGGGGTTCCAGGGGCTGGCTTAACAGTGGGTGGACCTGGATCTTATATCCACAGGGTCTGGCCTGGAGGCTGGGTTTATAGGTGTTGACCTAATGACTAGGGCTGTAAAGGAGACTGTCCTTGTGCTAAGTTGGACCCAAAGTCTGGGACCACTGGGGCCTGCCTGGCACTAGGGCAGGCCCAGAGACAGCGTCTGCAAAGAAGGCCTGGAATCTGAGACTCTGAGAACCTGTCTAGCACCAGAATGGATTGGAGATTTAGTCCACAGCTACTAGCCTGGAACCTCGTGCCACAGGGTCTGGCCTAGCAATGGGTGGGCCTGGAAACTGGGTCCACAAGTGTCAACCTGATGACTAGAGCTTCAGAGGTTAACCTAGTGCTGGAGCAAGCCTAAATCCTGGGGCCATGAGGTCCAGCTTGCCACTGAGGGAGGTCTGGAGCCTGGGGCTACTGAGGTTAGCCCAGCAGTGTGGCAGACTGGAGATCAAGTCTTTTGCACAATTCTGAAGCCTTGGGCTATAAGATCTGTCCTGGAACCATGGCAGGCTTAGAGGCTCAGTCTGTAGGTTCTGGCCTAGAGTCTGAGGCAGTGGGGGCTTTCCCAGCAACAGATTTTACTGGGGAAGGTCCAGTTACAGAATGTGAGGCAAAATCTGGTACTCACATCCCTTTCTTTTTCCCAAGAGGAAAATAACTCTCTACTTGCGATGCTGGGGATTGGTGAAGGAGCAATCCAGGTAACATAAAACAGTCTTTCCTACACTCTTCAATGCATCTTTTCTTATTTTGTGCTACATTCAGGTGCTGTAATCTCTCAACTTGTTTCCCAAGCTCTTATGAAGGTATTTTTGTGTGTGGACAGTTGTTTAAATTGGTGTTTCTGTGGGGGATGAATGCTGGAAAGTCCTGTTCCACTATCTTGCTGACATTTTTCCTCTTTCCATCAATTCACAATTATAAAACAAAAAAAAAAAAAGGGAAGTGCTCATGTTATTTATATTATTATTTGTTGAGTGTCTGCTAATGGTGGGCTCTGTTAAAGGCTCTGAAGATGCAGCAGTAAACAAAACAGGCACAAATCCCTGCTCTCAAGGGAAGGTTACTCAAATATACCCAGTTATGGATACCTTTCAAGAGAGAATGAATATAATTTCACACCATATCCTAGGATCAAGCCACAATGAGATGCATCATTTTGGAAATGAAAGTTCTCTTCCTTAAAGGTTTTACATTAGTGCTATTCATTTTTTAGTATCAAGTGGATAGATTGGCCCTGGGGCCACGGGTAAGCCATTATTTCAATTTATTATCTATGAAATGTATTATACTGCTCAGTTGCTCAGGTTGCAAATTAAGATTCTTGACTTTATAACCAAGAGTTATATGCATACTGATTTCCTAACCATAAGGATTCAGCGTTTACTGTTTTTAGATATATGTAAAGTGTAATGAGTTTGGATGACCTGGCAAGAAACTTGTTTCTTTCTTCTTCACTTTCTGCTGCCATGCCCAGTGACAAACCACAGAAGCTGTGCTCATAGTTCAACATAGACCGACTTTCCCAGATAGAGGGGAAACTTTTAGAGTGGAGTATATATGAGCAGCTGTGCTCATTTTTCTTGTTGTTCAAGTGTATTTCTTGCCTGCTGCAATAGGATGGCTGTGTTTACTATGTGCTTTATAATCTCGGTCCACCTGTTTCAATAACACCCACAATGCAGAGGATCCTGGGGCATTTCAGGCTATCTAGGGATGATTTTGTCTATAGACATTTTTCAAAATGTATAATTAATGAAAATACATATGAATACTTTTCCTTATGATGCACATGCAGTAACTAATGCTTCTATTCTGCTAACATTTTCAGGAATACAGCCCTGATTCTTTATTGCAGTTCATATCAAGTTGAAATTTTGGTCCAAAAATGTTTCTTTCTAGGCTGTCTCATGTAATCTTAACTTTGCCCATGCTATGTTTCTTTTAATATCTTAAAGGAGAGTAGAGATTATAAAAAAAAAGAGAGAATGCAA
>NW_012150953.1:148566-164426 GCF_000956105.1 Propithecus coquereli
ATTTACCAATGCAACTTCATTTGTTGTTTAGCTAACTTCATATGATATAGCAGTTTTATCATTAATTTATAAATATTTTCTATTTTAGTCATCACACACAAATACCATCCATGGCATTCATTTGGGTATCAATAAAAAGTACAGTTTTAAACAGTTGAACCTATATTATCTTTCCATTAAGATTGGAGTTATTTAACATAAGTAAGAAAGAGTAGGGGAAATGATCATGTTGAATGCTTATGAACCAATTGCGTATTTTCTTTTGCTGTCAATCTCTCCAATCTTTCATACCAACTAAACTGTTTGTGAGAAGGCAGATGTAGGGAAGGAATTAGCCTTCAATTACATATGCCACTAATTAATGCATATTTAACTGAATAATCTACCCTTGCTGTTCTTTTCTCTGGCACTGGATCCACTGGCATACTGGTTAAAAGAAAGGCTTTTATTGAAATATTCCCTTTCTTACATAAAAACACATATACATAAATTATATCATTGCTTGATTTGAACATTAAAACCTATTAGGAAATAGTATTGATTTTGTCATATAGTTACTGGCATTCGTTTTATCAAATAATTAATTCTGGGATGCTTTTTCAGAAGTGGTAAATCTAAAAAAGTTTTTTCTCTGATTTTTCCTAGATATCTAAAAGCACAACATGTTTCATGTTGTAAAATAGATATTTAGAAGTGTGTGTGTGTGTGTGTGTGTGTGTGTGTGTGTGTGTGTTTTAAGAATATCTTACTAGATATTATTATCTTTTGCCAAAGAATATTTCATTCAATCCTAAGGTTATCCTGAAGATCAAACTCACACAGGTTATCCCAAGACCCTTTTCAGTTCTTTTTTCTTGGTAAACTTAGGATACTATGTATTCTACACAGAGAAGCCAAAGGGAATTCAGGCTGGATCTGGCTTGTTATTTTGAAGGTCCAGAGGCTCACCTTTGACAATTCTAGGGGATATCAAACCCTCTAAAGACAGATCAAAATGCCCATGAACTTGAGTAGATAGCACAGTTCTAAATGATTAATTCAACAAGAGATGATATTACAGTAACTGAAAATATTTTTAAAAATCTACATATTCATTATATACCCTTCCCACAGCATAGTAGCACATCCCCTTTGCTGAGCAAAGACCTCACTCCAATAATAACAATATATGCTTCTACCACATGACTCCAACACATTAAGCACTTTGAGTAAAATAGAAGTGGGACCCAGATTAGAGATAGACAATTTAGATTTTTCTCTCCTGAGAATGCGAATTAAGGGTACCATAAAAAAACAAAAAACTGCCTACTGCCTGATAATGCCTGGACTTAACACTTGAAAATGTATATCTCATTCAGTGGTGAAGTCCACTGAAAATCTGAGAAAGTTGGTTTGCATAAAGAAAGAACAAAACAAGCGCACAAGAGAATGAGATATGCCTTAACAAAGCATCATTTGAAGGAAAGTATAGAAATAGCAATTTTGATTCCAATGGATTTCAGAGTCCTAAAAGCAGTCCTTCCTACAACTTACCTGCAGATCCTGTCCTTGAGTTCTGAGAGATATTTTAGCTTGCTACTAAGAAATGTTCTTAAAACAAAACAAACCAAAAAACTCCAAACCCCAGCTTAGTCTTTAGTTGCAACCAAAAAAATCTCTTCATAAAATATTAAACTATCCAAGGATCAAAGCAATATTTTTGGTTTCGCATAGGAAAAACTTTCACAAGAAACAAGTACAGGTTGAATATCCTTGATATGGAAACCTGAAATCCAAAATGCTCCAAAATCTGAAATGTTTTGAATGTTGACATGATGCCTAAAGAAAATGCTCACTGGAACATTTCAAATTTCAGATATTTGGGTTTAGGATGATCAACTGAGTACATATAATGCAAATACTCCAAAATCCTACCCCAAAAATCTAAAATCTGAAATACTTCTGGCTCCAGCATTTCAGATAAGGGATATTCAACCTATATACTCAAAGTCCATATTATTAGGACTTAACTTTAACATAGGCAAACCTACATGCTTTTAGGACACTTCTTGAATGGTATTAGGAAAAGGCAAGGAGGCCACACTTCTGATGCATTCATTCCCTACAGAGATATGATTTTAAAGCAGCAGTCCCCAAACTTTTTGGCACCAGGGACCAGTTTCATGGAAGACAATTTTTCCATGGCAGGGGTCAGGGGAAGTGGGGCCCATGGGGAGGGTATGGCAGAGCTCTGGCCCAGTCCCTAATAGGCCAGGGTTCGGGCGTTGGGGACTGCAGTTCTAAAGGACAATGGATGAAAAAGAAACAGAGGAGGATTTACTAGTAGAATATGGCTCAGCCTGGCCACTTACCAACTGTGTGGCCTTGGGTTAAATAGTCAAAGGCTCAGTACACTCAACTGCTTACTATTGGGGAGATTAAATGAGAAAATGTACATGAATACGCTTTGCAGAGTAGTTGGAAAATAGTAAAAGCTCCATATTTAGTAAGTTATTATTACTTACTAAAATATCTTTTCTTTTAGAATGTTTAGGACACTGATAATTTGCCTTTGAGACAATCTTTTAGTTAGGCTTCTGAATGAAGATCTGTTTTTGCTTCATGTAGGCCAATAGAGTCTAAAATACATCCAGGTAATCTTGACCTACGAGCTGTTTTACTTGCCTCATGCATCTTTGCAATTCTGTTATGACAGAACACGTGTTGTTTTGAAATCTAAACTTCAAAGGAAAATCTATTTTCTCTCATCCACATTCTCTTTGCATAACTTCAAAATCTCTCCCAAGCATTTGTCACTAAGACTTGCTAACAGAGGATTAAAATCAGGAAGAAGCACAGATGCACAAAGGTGATTACAATAGTTCACAACTTAGGGTTCATTTTTTTAAAACCTTTAACTCAAAAGCCATTAGATTGTCACCCTTTAAGGGCAGGGACTGTTCCATGTGTGTCTTCATGCCTCACAACATCTAGTGCAATGTCTTGCACAATTTAGACAACCAGGCAATGCTTCTCACATAAATGAATTTTAAAAGGCTAGAGTCAAAATTCATTTTGAGATTTTGTGATATCACATTTTGAGGTAGATAAGAGTTTCAAAAGAATAAAATAATTTACGTATAGATTTATACTTAGATGAAATTATTTATAAGGACAATATTATTTATGAGGATAGGGTAACTGTTACAAGATGCATAAGTTATTTGAACTCTTTCTACATTCACAAATATTTGTCCTTTATAACAGTAATGCTACTGATGATAATAATAGCAATAACTTATATATCATATGTGCATTCTACAAAGTTCTCCATATACATAAAACCATTTAATCTTGATATATTTTGGATTTATATTGTGAGTCATTGTTTTCCCATGTGAGAACATGAGTAAGAGCAAATAACGCTTTCAGAAATGCCTTAGAGTTTTCACTTTCATCAGCGTAGCACACAAGATATTCCAAAGGATCCTTTTACTACAAAACAAATAGATCTTCCACAACACAAATTTTTTATTAAATAGCTGAGTTCCTAGAAATGATGGTATCTCCAAAGAGCCACCTCACCACCATGGGAGGCTAAGGAAACTAAAACCTGGGTCTGCAGTAATAATCACCTACAAAGTGTGAAATTGAATGGAGAGTAAATATCACTGTGAGCTTTGTCATCTGGAAAATGAACCATGGACAGCAGTTGGCAAACTCAGACCAAGACTCCTGGATTAAAATTAAAGTTGCCCCTAGGTCTTGACTGAAACATACAAATTACTCCAGGAAAACTGCAACCTCAATTTAGATTTTCCAGTGACTGTTACGATATCAACAAAATAGGAATTCACTATCAAGGGTTCAAAACCCAAACGCATATACACCAAGCGGAAACTAACCAAGAGTGAGAGTCAACAGGAAAAACAATTACTTGGATATTGGAGTTATTAATACAGAATACATTATATAAGTATGTATGAAATGTTTAAATAAATAAAAGGTGGAATGACAGTAAAAGCAAAGAACTATCAACGATGACTGTTATGAACTTTATAATGAACATATAGAACTTTTATAAAAGCAAACTGTCGTTGTTTAAATCAAAAGATTAGTTAATTTAATCTTTTAGTTAACTAAGAGAACAGACACAGATGAAGAATAATAAAGTAGAAAAATGGAAGAAATCTCTTAAGAAATTACTCATACTACATCACAAGGAAAGCTAGAGCTTAAATTTTATATGTATCCAGAGTGAAAAAGAGATGATTTTCAAAACAGAAAATAGCAGATAACTTAGAATTTGAATATAGAAAATTATCATTCAAGAACAAAGGATTAATCAAGACCTGCTTCTAATTTCTTTTAAAAAAGACTGAGGAAGCACACTACTTAATTAAAGGAAACTAAGATACAAAAAAATTTAAAAATAAATGTTTTCATTAAGATTTACATAAATATCTTTCACGATATTGATATTTATTTCACAAAATTTTGTAACTATTTACTGAAAAAAATCTTTAAAATCAGGAATAAAACTTTCTTAACATGACAAAAACTGTCCAACTCATATATATAGAAACACCATTCTTTGTGATGAAATATTTTACAAGAATTCCTTTGTAAGATTAGAGAAAGACAATTATGTCCACTATCCTTCGAACAACATGCTGAGGTCCTAGAGCAAAAACAGATGAACAACAACAAAATAGGGATCGGGATGCGGAAACATAGCTATCATTATGTTATTCACAGATGCTATAATGGTCTGATACATGTTTGGAAAGTTGTCTGGTTATTATATTGCATTTCTAGACTTTCAGCAAATTTTGAGAAAACAGAAATAAAAATAATTAAAAATAAGAAGAAAAAAAACCTTATAAGATACTAAATGATAAACTTAAAAATGTCATACAAGCCTGAATTACGAAAGTTAGAAAATTGTTCTTGAAATGCATAAAATGGGAGGACAAAACATGTTTATGTATATATAACACACATATAATATATGTAACAAAATTTATACAATCAGAAATACGAATCCATCCCCAAACTGATCTCAAATTCAACAAGCCTCTAATCAGAACCTCAATATGTTTTTGTAATGAAGTGCACAAGCTGATTCTAGAAATTTTATGTAAGAATGGATACTGTCCTGGATAGATAAATAAAAGTAGGGAGGTCTGTCCTACCAGATACCAAGATTACCATACACAATTCTGAATTGTTAAGATATGTTGTATTGGTGCAGGTATACACAAATTGATGAATAGAACAGATTATAGAGCTGTGACACAAAGAGCCACTATGTTTAGAAATTCATTAAATGACAGAAGTAGAGAGCAAATCAATAGTGAAAGGATATACTTTCCCAAAATTTGTATTTCATAATTGGTTGTCGATAATTTTAAAAAATTAATTATCCTTTTCTTCATATAATAAGCAAACAAAATCAATGCCAGATGAAGTTAAGAGTTTAAAATTAAAGAGTTTAAAATGCAAGTCAAACTTTAAAAATGTTATAACCATATCTAGGAAAATATTTTTTTGATTTCAGGGTTTGTAGGTGTATCTTAAAGAAGCACAGAGGATTGTGGGAAAGATGGACAAATTTAATTATGTCATATATGATATTTTATTACAAGAAAGTTTCAATAAAGAAAGTAAAAAAGCAAGGCAGAAATTGAGAAAAAATATTTGCAACCTACATAAGCAAGAAAAATTAAAAATGTGGATACATAAGCAAAATACACATAGCGCAGTAGAAAACTGAACAAAAAAATTGGGGGGAATTTATAAAAAAGGAAACACTAAAAGTTCATAAATGCATTAAAAATTGGTCAAAAGTAAGCAATAGTTTTATACCAACTAGATTGATAATATAATTTTCATAATATACAGTGATGATGTGGATCAATAGAAAATCTTACGCATCATTTGTGAAAGTATGAATTGATTTAGCAACTAAGGAAAACAATCTTACAAATTATAAGTTAACATACCAAAACACAAAAAATCCTTAATATTGATACTAATATCTATAAACAATAAAATTTGTAAATAATTTGTGATACAATCAAAAATGCAAAATTATTCTGCAATCCAATAAACTACAGGTAAACATCACATAAGAGAATATTAAAAATATGAACAGTGAGGAAAAAGCTGCAAAGACTATACACTTTTTATAGCCTTCAAAATAATGCGAAATTTAATGCTGTCATTTTTAAGATTATAAACATATGTGATTGATCTCTCTTTGGAAAATGGAAAATGATGAATACAAGATTCATGATAGTGATTACTTCAAGGGGTGAAGGAGCGTAATAGGATATCAAAGGAGACATGAGTATGTGAAATATGTTCTAATTCTTAAACTGATGAGGAGAATCAGAGTTATCCAACTTAGCATATAATGCTTTATATCATTGCATATCAAATATTATATAGTAAATTGTTAAACCATAAAATATCATGTTAAGACAAAAGATATGATGTCAAAGTCTCTAAAACTATTCTATCATAGGTGTAAAAACTGCCTTAATTGCAGTAAAGTAGTAACTTTACAGTAAATAGAGAATTATAATTGAGGTTATTGTTAACTCTTCTCTGTGCCATTAAAATTTTTCACCATTTAAAAAAATACACGTATATTTCCTATTTAATAATTATCAGAATAATTTTGTTTCAAATTTTATTTTGTTAAACTTTGATCAATATCAAAATAAAATTTTCCATGAAAAAATACAAAAGGTGGCCTTACCTTTCTATTGCTCTTTCTCCACACCAGCCCCCTAATATCAATGCAAAATGTGTACAAATTACTAGCACACTTATATTTTATAGTATGTTTTATTCAAAAGCTCAGAGAAGCACAGGATGTTATTAATGCACATAAAATTTAATTTTATGCACATAAATGCCAGTTTAAATGTAAATCATTATTTTAAGCTGCATATACATGAATAGTTAACCTATTATTTTAAAAACATAATAAATAGTTTTATTTAAATAGTTTTATTAAAAACAAGAAATACAGTATTTTATGAATAACCATACATTGCAATATTCTGGGACAGTCTCACTTTATTCCACTGTCCTGGTTTAATTATTGTGTCCTTATTTGAATAATAAATAATATGCTCACAATATGAACATTTATTGAATAGCAGCAACATTTTTGGACACTTTTAAAAAAGAAAGAAATGTAAA
This sequence comes from Propithecus coquereli, assembly GCF_000956105.1. NCBI lineage: Eukaryota > Metazoa > Chordata > Mammalia > Primates > Indriidae > Propithecus > Propithecus coquereli. The sequence goes on from NW_012150953.1 coordinate 155,761, forward strand.
AGTCATGGCCTATTAAGCCTGATTTTTCATGCTAGTTATGTATTTACCCACCCATACTAATAGAATGTCAAAGGAGATTGTTAAAACTCTAAAAATATTTAGCATATTTATATGCATTTTTTTGAGAAAACTGTATTAATATACGTTTGCTTGTGTAGCAAATGCATTTGTACTTGAGTACCTCACACTGGCTCCGTCACTAACTGCTGGTATGAATGTAGCTTTTTATCTTAGCCTTTCCAAGATTCCATTTCTGCATCTGTATACAGAGAGTTTGAACTAAATGACTTTTATTGGCCTTTCTGGATCTAAATTTTGAGAATTCGAAATCATCGAGTATAATGCATAGTTAAAGCCTATGTGTCCATCATAAATAATCAATATATACTTAATTCTCAATTCCACATTTTCTAAGATCTTCTTTCGTATAACAAGATGATTAAAATAGTTCCCAATAAAGTTATGTCATTCTGAATTTTAGTCATCGAGATAAAAAAATAAAAGATAGGAAACTCGGCATCAGGTAAAAAGAAAAGATTTTCCTCTGAACCATTGCACCTGTTCCTCTGCCCTTAAAGTAAAACCACAGTGTGTCTGTCCTCTCACCTGGCCGCCTATGGGCAATTCAGAGTTATTTTCACTGTAAGAGATTTGTCATACTGATGCTATGAAGAGATGGAAAAGGGAATGATTGCCTTATTGCTGCTGCCCCTAAAACATCTTGATTTTTGCTTTAGTGGCTTCAATGTGGCTGAAATACCTCCCAAAGGCACTGAAGGACCTTCACTTCAGCAAGTCAACATTCAGTGCTTTTCAGCATGCTGTTTGTTCTGCCCCAGAGGAAGTCAAGGTCAGGCCAGGTTATTGGAATGTGTTGTTTCTGCAAGGACTTCAATTGCTATAGAAATGGAACAGCTTTATTCCCAAATTTGAGCATTTCCTAATATTTTAAACTGCTATTAAGGGTTCTGACACTTGAGAAAGGAATTACTTCTTGATATTTGGGTGTAAATATTCACATATGGGAAAAGAGTACTTAAAAGTTATTTTTAAAATAGGAAAAAGCAATAAGGCAATACATGATGCGATGGCTTTAAATACCTTCCTGGGAAATATTTTTGCTGTGTACTTCAGTCTAATCGTACTCTTTGCTGCTATTTTAACCTTTATGATGATTGGTCTCATAGAACAAGGAAAGAACATACACATTTGCTACTACAGTCACAAACCCCCAAAATGACTGCCCCAAGGAAAGCACATAAATATGTCTAGCTAATTATAAAACTGTCTCATTTTGACATTTCCCATTCAAAGCCATGATATGCATAGAATTAAATTGTGAGTTTTATCTTGAGTATGTGCCAGACTCTGGATAAAAGAACCAAATCTATTGTCTGAACTGATGTGGTTTTTGTAAACCTTCCTCCGGTCAACTTGACGTTTCCTTCTTTTCCTTCCTTCTTCCACGGCCAGTCAGGCTAATGGCTGTCTATTGAGCCAGCCAGTGCTGAGGTCAGGAGAAAAAACTAAAATTGAAAGCAAAATTTATGCCATGCTACCTAAATATAATTATGACCCAAAAAGTAAAGGAAACCAAAAATATTACAAGAGAGAAATCATCTAATTTTAGAGATTTTATTTTATGAGTGTCAATTAAACACTGTAATCCAATAAAAAAAGTTTCACTCCTTTGTGTTTGTTACTACTAAAAGTTTCACTTGTGTTAAAAAGAAAAATCTATTAATATAAGGAAACCATTTAGAGTCAAAGTGATGTATATTTGTTTTTAATAACTATATATTATCTCTTAGAAGTATATTCTTCTGTAGTTTATATGGTAACTTTGTTGGTGTATCAATTAAATTGTATGCCTTTATTTTATTACTTTGTTTTGATTATACTTTGTTAATGATCATCATTTAACAAATATACTTTCTGAGAATATATCATTTTTGGCAAATAGTTTATAGATTTACTATATATTTTTTTCTATATAGATTTATTTATCTTTATTATATTTTTAAAAATTGAAATACTTTCTGGGAATTATTTTTGGTAAAATATAATTTTTAAGAAGAAAATTCCTCCAGGATAAAAATATGTAAAATCTAAGATTAACATAATGTGGGGATTTGGGAGCAGCGTGTCCTGAAAATAAAAATTTTTATCTCCTACTAATCCCATCAATAACCAAACTTTAAATTATCTGCTCATAGGATTATCTCAAAATATATTTCACGATTCTCCTGGCATCTATGAAACTATCATGTCAGGATTTCTGCTTTCTGTGGTAGGAGGTGGACATGGTATAGAACAAGGAAACATTAATTCTAGTTGAATGTTAGAACCACCAGAGAACTTTTAACAAACAGTAATCCTGGAATCTGATATAGCTCCATGGTACAGGTTCTGTGTTTGAAGGTTTTGGATGATTATAACGTAAGGCCAAGATTAGAGAGAAGAGTGGAGATGCCAAGGGTCACGAGGTTGCTGTTTAAGTTGCCATCTGATGACATGTTTTCATCCTTCTATGATACAGAGAAATAGCAAAAATACATGTCTTCTTGTTTAAGAACAATTGTTAAAAAAATTTAAAGAAGATGGAGAGAGAAGCAAAGAGAACAGAGAGAAGCAGTTAGGCAAGTGTATTATTATTTCTTCTCTCCAGGCAATTACCTAGGAATGGGGAGATGTATTATAAAGACATAGAGAAAGTACAGACTCTGGAAGGAGAATGCCTTTGGGGCTGCTTGCTCCGTACCAATTTGAAACTCAGCCAGTATCCAACTAAATTTGGCAGCAGAATGTGTTTAAACAACAAGCTTTGCTGGTGGACCTACCCAGTATGCTATGTTCAAATTTGCCATCAACATTGCCAAGGATTTCCCTTTGCCCTCTTGAATGGACTCAGAAAGCAATGTCCTGGAGAAATGGGGACCCTGCCATGGATAGGGAAGACATACAGGTAGATTACCTGGGCCAATGAGCAGGATGGAAGACATAACTAGACTCAGAGATGTCTATCTTGCCAGGGAAAACTAACATAGAGCCGAATTTAAGTCACTTGAGGCTTGAGGAGGGCTTCTGAGTCTTCCATCAAAGCTTAAAAAAAAAAAGAAAGAAAATACAATGGGATACCTCAGATGCTAATTTCAGAAATGAAGGCAGCAATGTGATATCTAATTAGAAAAATCAGATAGTCTATATGGAGAATATATGGATCTTGGCTGCCAAAATGGATTGCAAACCCTCTCCTGGCCTTCCATACTCCTAAAAACTAACAATATTGGGCAGGAGTAAGGAGAATAAATAGTAAATTAAAGATACTTAGCAGTTATCCCAAAATATTTGTCATTAGTAAATTATCTATTTATATATGGCATATATAGTATATAGAATTATATATGTAAATATATGTACACACTATATAAAAAATATATACTATATATAATGTGTGTATATATATACTACAATTCATCTGCATTCTTCCTTTATCCAGGAAGGCAAATATTTATATATTTACAATTTGCAAATTTGGTAATTTGAAGTTGGAAGTGCTATAAATGATTAGTATATCTATGAGCAGCTGTTACAAAGGAAAACTATGACAATGTTTAACTCACTGAAGTTATACAAAATTGGCTTCTTTATTATGGCCACACCCTCTAATAGCAGAACATAGTGAAGGTGTTAATCTCGTTTCTAATAAACATTTCCTTTCTTGAAATAAATGTCTTTTCTTATTACTGAATGTTTGGCTCATCTATGCTTTTTCAAGCTACTACAGTTAAGACATCATTTCTTTAAAAAATCTAGAATTTAGAGAATCTATAAAATTGGCAAACACAAACTATTATGTAACCTGGTGTCATCAGTTCTTCGGGTGCTGAAATTCTGTTGTGTCACAGTAATCATTATTCTATGGACAGATAATTTTTCTATACCATGTGTATTAGTATGTTTTGTGCTGCTGTAACAGAATACTTGAGACAGTAAAATGAATAGAAACTTACTGACTCACAATACTGGAAGCTGGGGAGTCCAAGATCAAGGGGTCAGTATCTGGTGAGGGTCTTCTTGCAACGACATCCCATGGTGGAAGGCAGAGGGCAAGACAGAGCAGGAGGCGGCTGAAATCACGCTTTTATAATGGCACCAATCCCACCCCTGAGCACGGAGCCCTCACGGCCTTGTCATCTCTTAAAGGTTCCATCTCTTAATACTGTTACGATGGTAATTAAATTTCAACATCAGTTTTAGAGGGAAGAAACATTCAAACCATAGTACCATGTACTATTATTATAATGCTGTTATATAGACATCAAGGTGACTGTAATAGAAATGTTTATTCTAAGAAAGGCAAGAAATGGGCTAAAAATAATATGGATTATTCATAGTTGTGTAAAACAATCTTAGCAACTTTCAAATGACTTTGCATTGCAAACAGTAGTCACTTTTTTTGTATTCCATAAGGTAAGGTTCTAGCAATTTTGCTTATCATTTTATTCTAACGCTTAATTCCATATCTGTCTCATGGTGGTATTTAATAAGCATTTATCAAGGAAATACATTATTTCTTTTTTTTTTTTTTTTTTGTGAGACAGAGTCTCACTCTGCTGCCCTGAATAGAGTGCCTTGGCGAAAGCCTAGCTCATAGCAATTTCAAGCTGCTGACCTCAAGCAATCCTCCCACCTCGGCCTCCCAGAGTACTAGGATTACAGGCATGAGCCATTGAGCCCAGCTGGAAATACGTTAATGAATAAATGAAAGAATTCTGGCTTCTTTGCAAAATGAAATGAATGGCAGCTGATGGATAAAGTTGAGAGTAGAAGACCCACAAAAGTGGCTTGGGTCACTGTGGTAGCAGCAGAGATAAAGATATGTGAATAGCCATGAGAAATACTTCCTGGATAGAAGCAGCAGACTTTAAATGGATTGAGTATTAAAGGCAAGGAAATAACATGACAATTTAATGCCCAGATTTCTAGCATGAATAGCTAAGTAGATGGTAGTGCTGTGTAATGAAATGGGTAGGTCTAATATAGGGGTGGAGGGGATTGATAGTAACTGAGTAAATTGAGTTCTCTCTTTCTCTTAGTGCTTTCTGTAAGTTTTTCACAATATCAGTTCATACTCCCCAACTGGACAAAAAGTCCTAGAAGTTATATTTCAAGTTTTTATATGTCCTTTAAATTAATTCTGATTCATTGGATTATATTACTTTCATTTCTTCTCATAGTCCCTAACATAATTTGATAACAAAAACATGTGAAAATTTTCTTTTAACTGTTTTTGTTTAGACCTTTAAACAGTGGTTCTCAATTTATGGTCTCAAAGCCAGTGATACTGAATTCACTCTACCTGTAAATTTGTCAGAAAGGCAAATATGCAGGCCCTACTGTAGACTTCCTCAATCAGAAATGCTGGGAATTTCTGGGGGCCAACAATCTGTGTTTTAACATACTCTCCAGGTAATTCTGATGCATGCTAAAGTTTGAGAACCATTGCCTTAAAATATCATATCATTTGCTGCTTATTATTTAAGGATGACAATTTATGTATTATTTTGTTTCCTTTATTGCTGAGGGGCATGCAGCTGCTATCAGAAAAACCACCAGGAAATTAAGAAATTCTACTGCATTATTTTATACACACTAGGAAAAAGGTTTGGAATACTACTGTTTATACTCAGAGAAAACAAGACAACGCCTTGGTGACACATGTAGCACAGAAGGTGTTGGAAAAACAATCATTCTCAAGCACTAAGAATAGAATGTTATCTTTATGGAAAAGTGCTAGTTTCAAACAGATTAAATAGTATTGAAATTCAAAAGAAGAAGATTGGAAAATAGAAAGTGTTAAAATACTCAATGATTAGCCCTGTGTGTTTTTAAGAGAAAAAGAACATATCTATCCCCATACACACATACACACACACACACACACACACACACACACAGATATATATGTTAGTCTAAGAAAAAATTTTAAATTTTGCTATGTATAGATCAGTCTGCATAGAATGTACCTTGGAATATATTCAAATGACATTACTTAGCATTGAATTATGATAATTAGTACATAAAAGTAACGATAAAGTTTGCTCTAAGGAGTAAAGCAGGATTTCAACTAAAGTTATTTATGAATTTTCCCTAATCCCCACCCCATGTCTAACCTCTCGTTTTCATCCTCTGCCTAGGTGTTGAAAATCAAATGTATAAGAAATGTATTGTATGTGCTTATTGAAAAGCATATACAGAACCCATTTTCAGGGTCTGCTGTGCTCCTGTCTCCACCTCCACGAAAGCAACCTGTCCTTTCAGATTGCTTGCTTAGCCCGGTTCTCTGATCTCTCTGTTACTGTGTATTCTGAGCATAAGGATCTCATCACAAAATGATGCATACAAACTTTGAAGAACTTAACTTGAATCTGTACTGCAGTGATTTAAAGTTTAAAAATCACTATGTTAGACTCATGGAGTCCAGAACTTCTTCTAATAGCTGTTTACAAAAAGAGACAAAATTTCAGGCACTGGAAACTCAGAGATTTTGTTATTATTGTTTGTTTTCTTTATTGGAGAATATAAAAATTTTTTAAATGGCAGAAAGGATAGAATATAAAAAGAACACTTATTCTCAGCTCTTCTTGGTAAATCTAATTGCTCTTATATACTTCTTTTTTAAATTTTTAAAATTTTATTTATTTTTTTATTTCAGCGTATTACAGGAGTACAAATATCTAGGTTACATATGTTGCCTTTACCCCATCTGAGTCAGAGCTTAAGTGTGTCCATCCCAGACTGTGCGCACCGCACCCATTAGGTATGAATATATCCATCCTCTCCTCCCTCTTCCCACTTGCTTATGCACTTTTTTGTTCAAAGACTAAATTTTTAAAGCTGCTTACATTTTACGACTTGCTATTTCTTTTCACTTTTTATTTTAAAAGAAAATAAAAAGCGTATAATGTGTAAGTGTGTGTGAAAAACTACTCGTTTCTTTTACCCTAATAACAAACCTTTTTTTCTCATTCTTCATACCTGTGTGTAATTTTAGATAGATACAATTTTGTACCCCACATAATTCACCAACATTGTCAACAGCATTTCTTTTCACTTTTACAAAATTTGCATAATAATAATTTTAATGGATTCATAATATCCCATCAAATACTTTTTTTGCATAAGAATTTCCTATTGTTAGATTTGACAATCTGGAATTTCTTTGAATATTTTAAATCCTAGTATTCTGACTCTTACTTTAGACTCTTAATTTTCAACCTTGCTTTAAGATCCTGAAAATGAACATAAAATGGAGAAATTATGTTAATATTTCTTGGTTTTATGAACTGTGGGGCAATCTAATTGAGATCTGACATACTAATTTCATAGAAAGTCATTTTCAAAATGGTCATATATATCAAAACCTCTTTAGCAATTTTATTTATATTATAGTTAAAAAAATCTTTTCTTTTTTTCAATATGGCATGAATAATTTTGTGTGAAATTTCATAACTGAAATAGAAATATTATTTGAAAAAATTTCTTATTTTTATGTTAAAGATATGGTATATTGATACTATGTCGGTTAACAGGCATATATTTTTGTCGTTATAGATGTAGCTGTTTATCACTGTATACTCAGGATGTGTGTGCGTGTTGTTGGGAAAACCATTTGTCACAGTTATTTAATGTTGCTTCTTACTCAATTGCATGCCTAACTAAATATATTGTACCTAATAGGCATCAGTAATACATATAAATAGATTACATTTAAAACTCTGTCAAAATAAATATTTTAATCCAAAGATCATATTCTTCATAGGAAAACTACGTGGGAAACTTTGATATGGTATGATGCAGTACTCCCCCCGTTTTCATGCTTGTTCAAATGTCACTTCAATGTTTTTGTGCCAATTTGGGAAATATTGCCTGTGTACTCAGTCCAGGACAACTGCTTGTATTTTTGTAAGCTAGGCAGAGATATTAATGTGGAGAGGGCATATACCTCTTTACTGGTATTCCTCAGGACAACCAAAGGTAAAGTTCAAATCATCAGCATAATGTGTTCCAACCAAGAAAGTATGATTCATGTCACAAAATCTGCTGACAAAATTCTCCACACAATATTAAAAACTTTTTTTCTTTAGCAGATCAGTGATTTTTTAAAATATAAAAATGTCACCATGTTGTCTTGCATAAACCAAGATATGTGCTAAAAGTTTAAGTGGCATATCTGATAAAAAGAAGATATGCTAGATGTTAACCCCAACTTTATTTCTACTGCAGATGTTGCTATGGGCTGCAGAAGCTCTTTTGCCCTCGTCCATAAGAAATGCTATCATCAATGGGGTGATCTAAATGTAACTCACAGTAGGTTCAAATAAGAATACAAAAGTGAAGTGAATTCGATTTCTGCTACTTAGAAGCAAATGCTTCTTAGAACTGAATTGCGCTAGAGAATGTACTAGCTACAAAGGGAGACAATGACAGCTGCTCATTCTAGAGGTTTTAGATTTCATTTGCCTTGGATTGTAAGAAGCCATCTTCTGCTCTATCATAAATATTCTAAATATTTATTTTCTATTTTGTAACTGTCACTATCCAAGACACTTTACTCTGGTTTATTTACTAAATAATGATTAACAGCAATCATATAAAAAATA
>NW_012150953.1:169776-172771 GCF_000956105.1 Propithecus coquereli
ATATTAATATATTAGCATATTCATAAAATTATTATAAAACACAAAACTACACACCTGGTGTTCTAGTCCAACAAGCTGAAGCTTCACGCATTTCATTTGTGTGTGTGTGTGTGTGTGTGTATCATGTATTATCTCTTCTTTTAACTTTCTCCTACTATTTTTTATTTCTATGTATTTGGAACAGAGCAAAGGAATCTTAAAGCATGATTAAATAATAACAATGAATCTCTAAGAAGCATTTTAAAATGGAGTGAACTGGTATTAATAAGATCATTCCACCATCTGTGGTATTCAGATGTTCAAATGAATAATAAATCATTAACATAAGCAGAGAGACCAGGCAACTAGGTGCTCATTAAAACAGAAACAGAAATAAATAGCAAGATACATTGATTCAAAGGGAATTGTGTTATTTTCTCACCCAATACTAATCTAAAAACACAGTTTTCACTCTGTGGCTAGTCTTTTCCAGAAGGCTCTCAGGTCATTTAATAAACATGATTCTGTACTAGGAGAAAGAAATGTACTTGCAATTCTCAGCTCTAGCACAGAAACACCATGGGACATTACTTACACTTTCATTTTCTTGTGTTCCCAATTTTCAAGTGTTTAGTAAGCTCAGTGTACAAAAAGCAAGTAAATTTAAAATGTTGTCTTTAGTTCAGCCCCTAAATAAACTTTCCCTTTACCAAATGTATTGCTTTTGTTATACCCTTTAGCCATGAGGACATTGACTTCCTTTTTAAAAATATACATAGCTCTCTATTTCTTTAGCATGTAATAAAGATAAATTGGAAATATGTATATGCTAAAATAAAAACACATTGAGTTATTGATATTATGAATACATGTGAGTAAAATATTGAAAAACTATAGTTTATTAAAAACATGAGGACATTGTACAATGTTATTTGCCATATCTGATTATATTCTACAATTTTTCTGCAGATTTTTGAATGATAACAAAAGTGTCTGGATTGTCAAGTCAGACTCACACACAAAGCAAGTCTTACCTTATATAAATCACAACTAATAATTTCAGTAATACAAATGATCATGGATAATAGGGGAAGCAGGGAGAAGCCTGAGACCTCCAACACAACTCTAAGGTTCTGTAATTCCCTATCTCAGGATGCATTCATGTCCCAAATTCATATATGCAGTCTAAATAATATGCGTGATTCATATCATTCACGCATAAAGGGCTGTTCATGCCATGAAACATTTTCATGTTATACTTAGATAGTGATAGAGTTTACCTGAAATTTTCCAGGAAGTCATGCCCCCTAAATCAATAGCTTCCTGCTTTGTTTGCCACAGCCAATACTAGATAATCAGGTGCATCCTGCTAAAAGCATTATGTAAATAAAAGCTCTACTACTATGCTAGCAAGTATCATGAGCTTGTATGCTGGTAAGCTCGTCATTACCATGTTTATAATGAGATTTGACAGGATTGGCCTGTGTTTTTACTTATTCTGAAAACCTTCCCCTTAGCCATTTTTTTTGCATTAATAGCAATTTTAATTCTTCCCTTACACGCTGTATATTTTTCTTTCTTGCTAGACTAGCTAGTCAATACAGTACAATATCATACAGAATAGTTTCACTGCACTAAAAATCTCCTTTTCCTCACCTGCTCATCCCTTTCCTCTTCCCCCCAAGTACCTGGTAACCACTGACCTTTTTATTCTCTCTATAGCTTTGTCCTAAACATAATTATATAAATGGAATCAAACAATATGTAACGTTTTTAGACTGACTTCTTTCATTTACCAATAACCATTTAAGTTTCCTCCACATGTTTTAATGGCTTGATGACACATTTCTTTTTATCGTGAATTAGTGCATCCATACAATAGAATATTATTGTCGCTTCAAGTTTTTGGTAATTATGAATAAAATGCCTTATAGACGTCTGTATAGTGATATATTTTCAGCCGAATTTGGTAAATGCCTAGGGGTATGATTGCTAGATTGTATAGTAAGACTATATTTAGCTCTTTAAGAAACTGCAAATTTTCCTCTAAAGTGTCTGTGCCATTTTGCATTCTCACTAACAATGAAGAGAAGGTTTTGTTGTTCCACATTCTCATCAGCATTTGGTATTATCAATTTTTTTTTGCATTGTAGCCTTTCTAAAAGTGCGTGTGTAATGATATCTCATTGTTGTTTTATTTTGCAATTCCCTAATTACAAATGATGCTGAGCATACTCTCATATGCTTATTGGCCCTCTGTATTATCTTCTTTGTTGAGATCTCTTTTCAAATTTTTTGCCCATTTTTAAATGTGGTTGTTTGTTTTCTTACTGTAGAGGTTTCAGAGTTCATTATATATTTTGGTTACAAATCATAAATCATTTAAATGTTTTGTTATTCTAATTTAAAATAAAAAATGTTTTGTTTATACTTGAAAATGCACTATACTTAACCCTGTGTTAATCCATGGTTAATGAAGATTAGGAAAATTAGTAAGATAATACTAATACTGTACAGATAATAAAGAATGGTAGAGCATTAGGAGATGTTTGTGGTTTTGCAATGATATCTGAATACACTAGTAGGTGTGTTATATTCTCACACTTCATAAAAACTTTAAAAGAAATCTGAAACTACTCTAATAGTGAATCTTGCAGTAATGAACAGTGAAGAAAATTGTGTTTTTATTCTCTTTTCCAGTTCAATAGTGCTTTACTTTGAAGTCTGTTGAAAATTAATTCATCACCTCTTTAAGGAATATAGAATACTAACTCCAAAGTAAAAATTTTTCTTATCTAAATTCACTGTCTTTCCAGTTCATACCCATACTGGGCCTGGAGTGGTGATAAAGGATTCCTATTCAATTACAAATTTATCACAAATATAAGAAATCTTTCTGGATGGTAAAAGACAGCATAAAGGGGCCAAAGACTTTGAAAAAATTGTTCAGTTTGTTTATATTTCACCTTCCTCCAAATTTAGTTTAAGTGGCTTATAAAGATAGAATTTGAAAATA
>NW_012150953.1:172821-174138 GCF_000956105.1 Propithecus coquereli
ATTTTCTATTAAATCTGGTTTATATTCTGTTCATGTATAACATATATATTGTTACATTATTGAATATGTGTATAATTACAGATATTACATGTAATAGACATGTTATTTGTATATTATACACTGTATGTTTACATGCACACAGACACACATAATCAAGGAGAATTTGCACTATGAATACCACCATTTTGAAAACAACGAAAGGTAAAATAGTGAACATTATAATCATAACCTTGGTTTAGACCCTACATTTCCCACAATTAGATCTTGTATTAAAAGTTCAAATTTATATAACCCAGAAACCTTGTTTCTGTAGCTTTTGGAAATTGCCCTTCTTTAATTCCTTGTTGACATTTTTCATGGGTCCCACCATGCATTACAGCAGGAAGTTTAGTTTTTCTGTCCCCTGACCAGAGTACTTTAATGAGTTCTAAAGAATGATTAAATATTTACAAAACTGCCCTGATTGTCCTTTGTCACTTTAGTTCTAAACTGTACAGTTACTTTTACCATCTGAACGCAGAGTATATTCTTCAGACTGTTATGCCTGCCTCTCCATTATGTTATACAAAGAGTGGCAGAGGGCTCTGCAGAAGTCTCCTAAATTTAGCTAAAATCAGAATGGAACATTTAATAAAATTTTACTGAATTCTGTTATTTGGGAATATTAAAGAAATTTCAGAGTAAAAAAGAAAAACCCACATTGTCTACATAAAGTATTATTCCTGATTTCTATAGGAAACTCCTATAGCTATTTTTTTTTTCTTGAGTCCCACTCTGCTTGTACGAAAGGGTCCACTTTCTTTCTCTAATTTCAAGGTGTATTCCTATGTTCTTTCTACCCAGAATCCGGAGCACTGAAACTAAATTAATGGAAAAAAATTATTTTCTCATTTATTAGTCCTGTTCAGATTCTTTATATACCTTATAATCTGCTATAGAAATAACTGCTAAAATAAATCTGCTAAAGAAATAACTATATCCAGGATTAACAATATTTACATTGTTATGAAGAATAATGTTTTTCCAAGTTATCTAGAAGCTCACTAATTCAAAATTATAAATTGACATGGCTTTGACCAAACCATTAGTCACATTGCAGTGTTTTTTCTAAAACAAGAAATGGCTTGATATCAGCATCTCTAGAAAAACTAAAACTGCTTACAGTTGAAAAAATTTGCTCAAGTTGTAGAAATGACAGAAAGGAGTTACGGTGGGAGAAAAAACTATTTGACAGATTACTGCTGAACTATCTATAGGTCAGTAGTATAGATTTTTCTGCAAGAAACCTCCTTCTCGTCAAAGGTTATTTTGTAATTA
>NW_012150953.1:175587-177547 GCF_000956105.1 Propithecus coquereli
GAGGATGGTTTTATATCTGGGTTCTCAGTTCTGTTCCACTGAGTACTAATCCTTTTTTCAGAATTTTAGTGGAGCCGAGCAACACAGTATGCCAGTAGGCAGAGTCGGAGAAAGACAAGGTTAACGTGTGGTTCTTAGGTGATTGAAAGACTGTGAGCGGAATGAGAAAAGGCAAGGAGAAATGTCAGACCAGGAAATATGCCATAAGCCTTTTGTCCCTCCGCTATTTCTCATATTGTCGTGCTGTTTATTTGAAAACAAACACACAAACCAACCTGAAGTTCCTGTCTCATTTCTCTGCTGGCAATCATAAGAGGGTTTTAATTCTTCCTGGTTGTATCTCTGGTTATATTTAGTTCAATATTTCCTTTGTTATAATGAATATTGACAGTTTCATTGTTTCTTTATAAATTAAATATGATCTAATGGAAGACTACAGGCAAATCTATTGAGTTAAAATATCATATTTTTCACTATAACTGGACAAGTATAATTTTTTATACCTAATTTAAAGTTCAGAAACACTTTTTAAAATATGCTTTAATAGTTTAAGATATATTTTCATTTTTATTTATTTTCAATTTAATATATAAAAGGCATTATTGACAATTATATAATAAAATAATCCACATTCTAAAAAATAAAAACAACATAGTATTAAGTAAAAAGTAAGCATATTTATCTGTTGATAATATTTTTAAAATGTATTTGCTCCAGAATACATGAAAAATTTGATCACCGAACATGAGTTATTTATTATGAGTCCTAACATACTTAGGATTCAAAGTAACTTGCTAGTTACTGTTTAAGGGTTTAGATCATTTTAGAAGCATTTATTAATTTACTTTCTAAATTTTCAGACACCTGGTTTATATGCTTGTAAGATCCATTTGTCTTGGTATATAAGTATATGGTATAATCATTTTTATTAGGCCTGTAAATTGCTGAGATAATTTAAAACCTGGAACTCTTTCAAGAGCTAAATATGTATTAGATGTTAAATTTTTAAATGCAAGTTTTCAAGATGTTAATTTATAAGTTAAATTGATACTTCCCCAAATCTTTGCCCTGACATGACCTATAATGGCCCTGAGGAACCAAATTTTACCAATGGAAGATAAGAAAATATATTCTTAACTATCTAATTATTTTATTACATTTTTATTTTAAAATAACTAATAATGGAGAACAAGTTTTATAATTTCCTATGAATTATACAACATTAAAAAATGTTGACTTGTTGGTAATGTATTGTATGAGCCTTAATATATGTTGTGTAGAGCATGTTCTAAAATATTATTGGGTAAGAATGCACCGATTCTTTAATATACATTGATACTTTGTCATTTACAAATATTGTACATATAGTTTCATTTTATTCCCTGAAATAGTGTCTAATTGATATATGGTTACTTATTCTATAACTTTTTATTTTTCCAAGAGACTGGATAATGCTTGAATATAAGAAAACAATAGATTCAGAATGGCCAGCAAGAGTCCATAATGCCGTATTCATAGAATTATTCCATAAATGAAAAGGTCTATTCATAAATCCTTCCAACTTCTTGTCATGTTTGTGACATTATATTTGAGGAGAAAATGCAATATTAATTTCACAAAGATCATATTTCCACATTAACAAAGTGTTTATGGATCCAAGATATGTTATATATTGAAAATAAAGTTTATCCCTTGTTCCAGTTACAGATACTATAAATAATGAAATCAAAGGTAATAAAATACCCATTGATATGCGTCATTAAGATTTACTTGGTGAGAGGGTATGACAACCCACATACTAATGAGAAAAATCAATGCATGTGTTTAATATGTGTTCATATTATTACATGTACACTAAATTTATTAAAGTGCTACATAAAATATTTCGTGTGAATATAATTCCCTTTATTTTAAGGGACTATAATACATATATTTTAATCATTACTGATAGATTTATAGT
>NW_012150953.1:190117-196048 GCF_000956105.1 Propithecus coquereli
ATGAGTTGATTTTTGTGAGAGGTGAGAGGTGTGGATCCTGTTTCAGTCTTCTACATGTGGCTATCCAATTTTCCCAGCACTATTTATTGAATAAGGATTATTTTCCCTAGTGTATGTTTTTGTCTGTTTTGTCAAAGAGTAGATGGCTATATGAGGATGGTTTTATATCTGGGTTCTCAGTTCTGTCACATTGGTCTAGGTCTCTGTTCTTGTGCCAGTATCATGCTGTTTTAGTTACTATAGGCTTGTAGTATAGCTTAAAGTCTGGTAAATTGCTGCCTCCCAATTTGTTCATTTTGCTTAAGATTGCTTTTGCTATATCGGATCTTCTCTGATTCCATAAGTGTAGAATTATTAAAGAAAAAATTTTACATGAGAGAAAATTCCAAATGGGATGGATGAACCCCAAGCCCAGTTTAATTAAGACATCAGCTTTGATTCTTCAAAAATCTCTCAGTCTTCTAAAATCTGCTTGTTTGTCCTACTAGCTTTCTTCCTGTCTGTAGGGTGTTTTCTTATTGATATCTGGTGGAAAGTATTAGTTCCTTCTTCTCTGAAAAAAAAAATGTTTTACGTTATTGGACATATTTAGGTCCAGTGTCCACCTTAATCATTATGCATGGGAATGCCATATACCAATGTCTGCTATATATTAATCCCTAAATTGAAAACTATGTGAAGAGGGGTGAGGAGACTAACTGGCTTAAGCCAATCATACATGCTCCAAGTGTACAGGCTGAGGCAGATGCCTGCAAAACTACATACCTGTTATACAAATTGACAGGGAAAGAAACATTTCAGAAATGTTCACCCTAATATCACTATTTTTTATTTTCTTAAAATAGTTCAAACATTTTCTTGCTATTTTCTCAAATCTTGGATGTGTAAATGTGGGAAAATAAGATTAAATATTCAAGAGATTTACTGGGGTAAATGCCATGAAGAATATAGAGCAGGGAACCAGAAAAGGCTGGGAATGTCTTCCTAGACTGTAATACAGGATATAGGTCTGACACTTGTGAAAGAGAGAGGAATGAAATGGAAAAAGATTGGATTAGAAGAGCCGTCGGATTCTGTTCAGCTGTTAGCTCTTTCACTGCAGGAAACACACGTCTCTCTCTATATTACCAAAGATGTATGTCTCTCACACTTAGCCTTTAACTGTTTCTTAATGACCCTCATTTTTTTCATTATCCCTTTGCAGGACTTCAATACAACTTAATTGTAACTGGTCAAATGATGCTGTTCTTATAGGGATTGTTCATTCCTTATCTCCAAATGCTCAAATCATTGTGGTGACAAGGGCATTGTCCTATACCAAGATAGAAACTTCAGCACTTCAGCTCCCACTTTGTGCCAAGAAATATTCATATCTCCTACACTACTTAATGTTCTTTACCCATCAAGCAGCAATTAAATCTCTTACAAAATTCCCTTTTACCACCTGTTTCTCAGACTGCTCCTGGCATAACTTGTATTTGGGTTTTCCACGAAGTTCACTCTAAGATGAATTAGAGCTGAATTATATTTATTCGAGTAAATTACTATAAAGGATAAAGAAGAGGGAACAAGAGAAGCAGGAGGGAAACTTCAGAACTTAATGCAGGTCTGAAACCTATTTAGAGGAAAGTAGAGGGGAGAAAAGAGGATTGGAAGAAAGTTTTGGCCAGGTTTATATGGAAGCTTTACATCAAAGTCATCCACTATAGGAGTTCCGCATCTTGTAGGAGTGTTCTTGTGTTAGAGCTAATGTCATGCTCAGTCATTGGCTCAGACAAGTTGTTAGGAAGCAGGGCCAGGGTGGCAATAGATCTTGAGGGCAAGCACCTGGGTTGTAGGTAAATTATGCTTTCCTTAGCTGGAGACCAGAATGGTGAATGTTCATGGCCATCATCCTGGGTAGTAATTCCCAAGAGCATCAACAGGTTGCTATAATATGAAAAGCTTCTGTGATTTAATAAACTGTCAATGAATATTTTGCTCTGAATATTATCATAAGCTCTAGGAAACTATTCTTATGTATTAATAATCTAGGCGGTAAAAGGTTTTCTTCCTCTTCCTTTTCTTTCTTTCTTTGATGTTTTGCTGATTATAAACCTTGGTCTTAGAAATTGTTAGATAATAATGCATTTTCAAAATAAAAATGAGGTTTGAAATAATTTATCCATATATATTTTTATGTGAGTATGTGTATATATATATATATAAAACATCACATGGCACTTTTTATTATTTTCCATTTGTATACATATTAACTTTTCAAATCTCCAAATTATACACACATTTAGCTACCGTATTCTTCAAAATGTACTTAAAGCAAGTGCCAGAATGCAACTTATACAAATTTTGTCACCAGGCGTCTGAAAGTATATTAATACTTTTTTATGGTGAAAAAAATATGTGTTTAGAATTAGCTAGACTCATTTTAGATGACCCTAATTTTGTAGGCAGTATCCAAAGCATCATACTCAGGAGCAAGTTGAACATATGTCTTCTTCTCTCTATCAGGCTTGATCAGAGTGTTGGCCTTGCCATGTCAGTGTCATAGAGCTTCTTCACAGCCTGCTGGATCATGTGCTTCTTGGCCTTGACATCCTCAATGAGCACAAGTGTGTTGTCTTCAATCTTCTTCATGGCAGACGGAGTGGTCAGGGGGAACTTGATGACGGCAGAGTGGTCAAGTTGGTTTCTCCTTGGGATACTCTTCTGAGGATATTTGGGCTGCCTTAGGAGTTGTGGTGTCTTGGTCTGCTGGTGTCATGTGGGTTTCCTTTTATCTTGTGCCTGTGTATGCCTTTCAGCACTGTCTTCTTGGCCTTCAAAGCCTTTGCTTTGACTTTGGCTTTGGGAGGGACAGGCACTTCTTTCTTCATTTCCATCACCTTCTTAATGAAAAGGGCCCTATTAATACTGTTTTGTTGTTGTGTATAGGATTTATTTGATCATGTTATTAATACTGAGAGTATTCTTCATGACAAGAAAAATGAAAAAAAGAAAAAAAGCCTCTGTCTCAGGTTCAGGTTGAGCTGTACTTCTGAGTGTTTTTATTTTACCTTATAGAAACCATACATCTTATAATTGATATAGTTTCTATTTTTCACTGGTTATATGATAAGATTAAAGCCAAGTTTTATGAGTTCAGTGAAATTCATTTGACTTAATTTTTGTTATTGTTTTCAAAATATTTTTGTGTAAATGCTCTGCCTTGAACCCTGGCTACTGATCTCAGCTAAGGAACACACAGTTACATGATTTAAAATCACTATACTAAATCAGATCAAATCAAAAAGACTATGCCTTAGATGGCCCCCCTTCAATAAGCAGTAGTCTCTAGAAAAAACTCTGAGGTACTTCGTAGGAACTGTTTTCTTAAGAGAGTTTGTAGATCCTCAACAACTACAGCTTGGTCATGTCTCAAGGACAGAGTTGAAGCTTGGTTTCCTTACAATACAGGTCCACACTCTGCTAGTTTTGTTTGCCCTTTCTATTTTTCTTATTCTGTACTATATCCTAAGAATTTATGTGTCTGATTCAATGCTCAGCAAATGAGAGTCACTAGAAACCCCTACAAACAGAATAAAAGTTATTATACTTTGAAAATATAGTCATAATCTTTTGGTCAATGATGTACCATATATATAATACAACAATGGTCCCATAAGATTATAATACCATATTTTTACTGTACCTTTTCTATGTTTAGTTATGTTTAGATACCCAAATATTTACTATTGTGTTTACAATTGCCTATAATATTCAGTACAGTAATATGCTGTACAGGTTTGTAGCCTAGGATCAATAAGCTAAACCATGTAGTCAAGGCATGTAGGAAGCTATACCATCTGGGTTTGTCTAAATACACTCTAAAATGTTCACACAAGGTTGAAATCACCTAATGACCGATGTGTCTGAATGTATCCTCATCATTAAGTAGCACCTGACTATAGAATAATAAGAATCTGTAACATTTCTGTGCACTTACTCTAAACCAGAAACTGGGCTAAATGTTTTGAATGCATTAGTTTATTTCAATTAAAACTTTTTATGGATTTTAATATTCTTTTTTTAACTGCTTTACTGAAGTATATTTGCAACACAAAAAGCTATTCATATTTAATGCATACAACTTGATGAGTTTGGAGATAAGTATACACCATGTAACCATCACCACAACCGATTCTGTAAACACATCCATCACCCCTAAAATTTCCTCCAGTACTCTTTATTTATTATTTTTATGTGTGTGATAAGGATACAATATAGGATCTACTGTCTTAGAAAATTTTAAAATATACAATATTGCTAACTATAGGTATTATGTTGTACAGTAGATCTCTAGGTTTTATTCATCTTGCATAACTGAAACTCTGTATCCTTGGACTGACACCTCCCCTTTTCCCTCTACCACCCCCAGCCCTGGCAACAACCATCCTACTCTGATTCTGTGAGTTTGACCATTTGAGATTCCTCATAAAATATACAATATTGCTAACTATAGGTATTATGTTGTACAGTAGATCTCTAGGTTTTATTCATCTTCCATAACTGAAACTCTGTATCCTTGGACTGACACCTCCCCTTTTCCCTCTACCGCCCCCAGCCCTGGCAACAACCATCCTACTCTGATTCTGTGAGTTTGACCATTTGAGATTCCTCATAAAAGAGGTATCATGTAGTATTTGTCCTTCTGAATCTGGCTTATGTAACATAAAATAAGGCCTTCCAGATCTACTCATTGTGTTGCAAATGGCAGGATTTCCTTCTTTTTTAATTTAATTTTTAAAAATGTTTAAATTGAGACATAATTATATATGTTTATGGGATAAAGTGTGATGCTTGATACATGCCCATATTGTGTAAAGATCAAATATGGTATTAGCATATTTATCATTTCATACATTTATCATTTGTTTGTGG
This sequence comes from Propithecus coquereli, assembly GCF_000956105.1. NCBI lineage: Eukaryota > Metazoa > Chordata > Mammalia > Primates > Indriidae > Propithecus > Propithecus coquereli. Next base: position 195,035 of record NW_012150953.1, read on the forward strand.
TGAGAACATTCAAAATCACCTATTCTAGCTATTTTGAAATATAGCATGCATATAGTATATTGTTAACCATAGTCACTCTACTGACAAGTAGAACCCCAAAACTTATTCCTCCTGTCCAACTACAATTTTGTACCCATTCACTAATCTCTCCCTATCCCCTCCACCTCTCTATCTGCTGGTAACCAATATTCTGTTCTCTACTTCTATGAGATCAACTTTTTTAGATTCCATATATAAGTGAGATCATGTGGTATTTCTCCTTTTGCACTTGGCATATTTCATTTAACATAATGTCCCCCAGGTTCATCCATGTTCCCATAAATGACAGGATTTCATCCCTTTTATGGTTAAATAGCATTTCATTGTGTGTATATACCATGTTATCTTTATTAATTAATCCATCGTTGAGCACATAGGTTGATTTTATATCTTGGCGATTGTAAATAGTATGCAATAAACATGGCAAATGGCATAATTTAGAACTGTGAACATGAGCTAAACAGTTGATTAAATTGCTTGACCATGGCATGATATTAGAAGATAAAAATGTGTTTACTTTTATAATCATGATTACAGCATTATACTTGGCATGACACAATATCCTGGATGTAAACTCTGCTTCTTTGTGTCAATAAGGAAAGACTTTATCAGCTTAAGAGGAATTTAAATATTCTAATTATGTATAACTACCCATAAAAGGATGGCAAAATTAAGTCCTGGGTTTCTTATTAATTTATCACTAATTAAATTTAATTGAGTTGTAACTTGGTGTTGGCACTATGCCTGTGATAGTACTGATGGAGGGCTTACTTGTATTAGTTCATTAGTTTTCTTTTAAATTGAGAAATGAAACTCCATCTTTACCAGGTTTTAAAGTAGAGCCATTATATGTTTAAAGATAATAAAGACAGTTGGTATTTTACATGAATAAGTTTACCCTGAAATATTTTTAAATTTATTTTTATTACATTCTAAAAGTTTGCTCCTGACCATATTTACATTTATAGGATTTTT
>NW_012150953.1:196503-203231 GCF_000956105.1 Propithecus coquereli
TCAGCACACTGTTTCTATGTTGAATCATTTTACACCCAACACTAATACTATATATGTCATTATGATTAAGTCAATGTTTTTTACAGAACCAACTGGGCAACTGAATACACAAAGAATATAATCTTTTGTCTCTAAATCCTGCTACCTGAAAGAGACTATCCCTTCCTTCATGATTCAAAGAACTTCCTTTTAACTTCTTATAAGCTTTCTTTGATTCGTTTTGATAATTCTCAACTGCCTGCCCCTGCTTCTTACATTTCAGGTTGCTCTTTCTTACTTATTTCTTTTTTCTTTTACTGTGGTCTTTCCTGACCAAAAATAAATAAATAAATAAATTTCATATTTAAGATAATCATATGACAACATTTTTAAAGCTGTGGTATATTTAAAAGTATTTTCTTTGCTTTCAGCATTTGTCTGAGTATAGTATTCTGGATTCAAATTATTTTCCCTCAGAAATTTGAATGTGGTGGCTTTTTTTTTTTATTTCTGTCATTCAATGTTACTGTCAGGTCAGTGATCTATCCTCAGCTCTTGGTGCACTCTTGACAAAGAATTAGACACCATTGCAAAGCAATCAAGAGGCAAAATTTATTGAACAAAAGCAAGATATGTTTGCTATAAACAGTGAATGGGCCTCTGTTGCTACAGGAGGGCCTAATAACTAAAGTTTCATTTTCTACTGTGTGCATTGGACCCTCCCTGGCAGGTGTGGCTTATGCATCACCTGATGGACAGCTAGGTGCCCTTATGTAACCTGAGTCTTACTACACTTGCAGATTTCCCATGAGCCTCTCTGGAAGTCCTCTAGGGAGGAGGGAAGACCACAATGCAGATTTATGCTAATGACATGATAATTGGCCCAAGGTTATTTTGGTCATCTTCCAGGCCCTACTGAGCCAGCAATGCTCTCCGGGAATTCCATTTTCTGGAAGTCCCAGCTACTTTTGTAGTTAGCATGCTGAGTTTTTATTGGCAGTGCCCTTCTTCACCCTTTGTAGTGGTTATCTGAAGCGATGCACTTGTCCTCCTCCCCAGGAGAGCCAGCAGCCTACCTAACATTACTGATCATCTCAGTTGCATTCTGACTTCTTTATAGATTTTTTTTTTCCTTGTGGAAGGACTAGAATGACTAGTACACAGAGCTAGTACAAATAAGTTTGTTTCCAATGTATCTCTTCTTTAAACTGGCATGTAGACTCTGGGATTTGTGTTTATATGTACAATGGGTATATAGGCATGTGAAGGAAATTAGAAATATTTTTACCCCAAAATACGATATTTTGAAATTCTGGACTGATGGAAGAAGCCTCAAGTTCTGACAACCCTCTCCACCACCATCAACTCTCCTCAACAATTTTCTGCTACCTGAGATCCAGACGCACCTAGGAGAACAATTGGTCTTTTCTTCCCCTCCCAGGAAGAAGATAATATCCAGTCCCTCTGACTCATTTAAATTCCAAAGGGAACTATTTATCAGTTAAGCTTTGCTCTCCATCCATTCATCCTCCCTATTAACGCTTTATTGCTCCCTCTACATAATTTCTCTTTTCTTGTCCCATAACTCATTTCACTAGAAAGGCATATAAACTTGTGAAACTCATTGGGGAGTTGAATCCTCATTTTCTGGGAATTCCTGTATATACACATTAAATACATTTGATAGCTTTTCTTTTATTAATCTGCTTTATTGTGAGTTGATTTTTCAGTGAACCTTCTGAGGATGAAGGGGAAGTTTTGCCTTCACTCCCACATATTTCCATCTAGGATGATTTTATGGTGAGTATCTAGAAGAAGTGGACTCCTCTAATTTTGCTAAAATAAGAGGGCTTTGTTTTGGTGGAAGAGAACCACTGATCTGGCTGTTCAGAGTTCCAGTTTAAAATTGAATAGTCAGATAATTACATCAAGGCCCATTCATCATTTCTGTGCTTGTTGATGCAGCTTGCAGATTCTCTCAATTTCCCTTTGAAATCATCACACTTACCTCAGTGTCCTGAGCTGCCATGTTCCTTATCTGTATTTTTTGTCTAGCCAATCTCATTGACCTTCCATGATCTGGATTTCTTCAAACATTCAGGTCCTCTTCTGGCTACTTTTCTTGGTTTGAAGAATAGTTATGAATTTAATTTTTTAAATTATATGTTTCATCTTATTTTATCATCAAAAATAAATTGAAGGAAGATATTTGATGTTATCAGACATTTTCACGTCATTTGAAATTGCTGATTTTCTCTAAAAGCTTCCGCAAATAATATACAGTAGGGCTTGTTGCCCGACTTATGTCTAATTATAGGGTAGAAAACAAGCATTTGAACATAGTATTCAAGTCTTTCTATGTTAAAGGAAATGCATTTCCTTTTCAGTGTCATCTTTGGTTCATTTCCTGAGGTGGGTGGTATTCCAAGATGGCCCTCAAGATGACTGGCCCCTACTGTGCACACGTCTTCAATCATTCATTATTGTATGTTCTCTTCTCAAATAAGTTTGCAGATATGATTAAGATCCCAAATCACTTAACCTTAAGATTATCCCATCAGGTCTGACCTAATTCCATGAGCCCTTTAAAAATACAGAGTTTTCTCTAGCTGATCTAAAAAGAGGAAGTCAGAGATTTGAAGCATGAGAGGAATTTGACACATAAGAAATTCTCCATTGCTGACTTTGAATATGGGAGGGGCAATGTAACAAGGAATGAGGCAATTTGTAGTAGCTGAGGGAGGTCTCCACTGACAAACAACAAGCAAACAGGTATCTCAGTTCTACAACCACAAAGAACTGAATCTAGCCAACCACAAGAATGAGCTTGGAAGCACATATTTCTCTAGAACCTCCAGATGAAAATTCAGTCCGACTGGACAGAGGAAAACACAGCCACCATGCCTCACTTTTGATCTATGAAAGTGTGTATTAATAAATGTGTATCATTTTAAGCCATTCAGTTGGTGATGATTATTTACACAGCAATAAAAATTGATACATTCTCTCATCCTACATTTGTTATGTTAAACTCTAAACATTCTTTCTACATTCTCATGTCTTTGTTTCTGACTTGAAAACTACCTGTGATGTCCTTTCTTCTGTCTCTTAAAGGTTGTTTTTTTTTCCGTGTTGTTTGGTTTTGTTCTTGACAATTACCCAAAGCTTATTTACAATTCTTCAAAAATCCTTTCTTGGAAATATGCTTCCCTCTTCTGAAAAAAAAATCACCTCTATCCCATATATGACATATTTTATTCTGTCAAATTTGATGTTGCTGAGAGCATTCTTTTTTCCATTTCTTTGTTTCCATAGCACCTCTAATAGTGTTGGATATCTAGCAAAGAAATAAATCATATGGCTGAATTAAATTGTGAGCTACAGTGACAAAAACTATAACAAGTTAAACATGTTCCTTGAAGTGGAGGAGAGATTTGAACAGAACTATTATATTGTGGACTCTAAAAGAAAGGACAACTAATAGAGATTTAGGCTTATAGATTCTAATGATCAAACTTTCATCATTTAAACAATTATAATAGCAATAGTTATGTCATAATTGCACAACGTTTTCTAGTTGGAGAAACATTATCATGTTTATTATTTTTTGATTTTCCAAAAAAATTCTAAAATATAGGAAGTTCACATTTAATAGGTGAGCACACAGACCTTTTTATAATGTAATGTCATACAGATAATTTGTTCATGAATCCTAGACTCTAAATAAGCATTGAAACTTAAATTTATTCTTTTTCTAAAACATCATATACCTCTGTCAGGTTTTAGTCTGAAATGTTGGTTCTTAGTGCGCTTATGGCCAAAGAATGACCAGACACATCAAAATAAGGCAAGCACAAAAATGAAGCTTATTGAGGAGAGAAAGATAGAATTATAGGACAAGAGCAAGATACAGGTTTACAGAGCATGATATACCTATGCCACAGATGATGATGGACCCATTGTCACAGCAAAGGGAGAGCAAAAGGAAGGATGCAAAAAAGGACTTGGTTACGATCTATGTTTTGTTTTATAGTGCCTGGATTGGTACCTCCCTTGTGGCTCAGACATCACCATGGACCTACTTTGATTGAACAGTTGGGAGTCACATGACCTGAGCCTTAACTGCGCATGTGGTTGTTCTAGTTCAATTTCTGGACTCTATAGTACTTATGCAACTTGGCTCGTGGGCTAGAGAGTCCTCTGCATTCTTTTGCAGCTGGCGCACTAAGTTATTTATGATTGGCAGATTCTTAGGGTATTTCCTCCTCCCCAGGTATGGCAGTCACTCAGGAGATTAGGGTGGGGCAGGACCAAGATGAGGGCCACAGCACCCACTTTTGTCCCTAGGAGACCCAGAATCCCTCGTTGTCTACCCAACACCTCCTTTTATGGTAAGTTTCTGCTAGAAAATAATTATATCTTGGGTACTCTACTGGCTTCCTATTGCTTCTGTAACAATTTACTACACATTTAGTGGCTTAAAACAACAAATTTATCTTACAATTCTGATGCAGTCCTAAAAGTAAGGTGTCAGCAGCACTGTGCTCCTTGTGGAGGCACTAGAGGACAATCTATTTCCTTGCTTTTTCCAGCTTTAAGAGACCATCTTCATTCCTTGGGTCATGACCTCTTCCTCCATCTTCAAAGCCAGCAGCAGCCTAGCATCTTTGAATCAATCTCTCCCCCCACTTACTCTCTCTCTCTCTCTCTCTTTCTCTCCTTTGCCTCACCTCTGCTCTGTCATCACATCTCCTTCTCTGACTTTGACTCTCCTGCCTCCCTCTTTCATTTATAAGGTCCTTTGTGATTACATCCAGCTTAGTACATAATCCAAGAAAATGTCCCCTTTTTGTGCTTCTTAAACTAATAACATCTTCCAAGTCCCTTTTCCATGTAAGGTAACATGTTTGCATGTTCTGGGGATTAGTACATGAATATTTTAGGGGAGCCATTATTCTGTCTACCATAGGTATCCATGGTTAGAACTGTAAAATAGCTAATATCAATAGGTTTTATCTAGTATTAAGATTAGCAGACTTCTAAAAAGAAAATTCTTTATTAAAACCAAGAAATTTAAACAGTACCATGCATTATAATTAAAAGAGGAAATATCCTAGAAAATTTTCTTTAATGAATGTACTTCATTCACTGGTATAATATAATACATATTTCTAATAACAAATAACTTTTTAAAATTTTTCCATGATTATAAGAAACTGGTTTACACACAATATGCAAATGATGACTCTGTTATTTGGGTTTAATGTGAATTATTTTTAAGCAGATATTCAATAAAAGGTAAGAGGGCAGATTAGCACCAAAGTAAAAAATAAAGGTGAAAACCATCATTCTCCCTTTCTTTATAACTTTGATTAAGTTCACAGCTAATTTAAGTTTTGATGGTGAAATGTCAATACTACTTTTTTTCTTTATACTTACAATCCTATAATTTGAAATTTTTATACAATAGTTCCTTTTGGAACCATTCAAACTCACAGCCTGATTAAATTATAAACTGCATTTTTTTTTTTCATGAGGCCCTTTTAGAATTCATCTTTGGACTATTATACTATTCTATTAGGAACAAGTCTGTTTTCAATAGACAGCAACAATGAAATAAGACTGGCTCCATCCAAGTTGGTTTTATTAAGAAAAGTATAGCAAAATTAACAAGTATTTTAAAAAGACAAATTAATTACTTTATTAGATGCTGAGAACATTTATTTATAATAAAAATAGGCAAAAACATTTTACACATTTTTAATAATTCTAAATTTCTTACAACATACATCTATGAACATTACTGCAAAACAAACATATGAATCAAATTGACAAATTAACATAAACAAAATTAACATGAACATGAACAGAATATGTTGATTTTCTAAAACCTAGACATTCTGAAAATGTCTTTGACCTTCAGAAATTCACTTGATATGTACATTACACATGAAGATATCTTATTTATTAATAAATATTTATTCATACTTTACACTAGTTCAATTTAAAATGTTTCTTGTATTTATTTTTTTTTGGCGATAATACCACTTGGTTAAACAGTATTTTTGAAAAAATATGTTTGTCTTGATTTATAACTTAAAGTCACCTCTGGGTCAGTTCACTCAATCTCAAATGATAACGGTATACAATATATAGAATTATGCCTTTTAATTTTAGGATTTGAATAAGGAAAGAAAAGAAACTGATATTTATTGAGTGGTAAAGAGTATATGTGCTTTACAGAGGTGATTTCTTCCCCATTTTATAAATAGGGAAAGGATTACTGGGTCATACAAACAGAAAATGATGGGGTCAAATTCTGTCTTGAAACATTCCCAAACCCACGATTTTTCCATTATGCCTTTATGAATACTGCTTTCCTATAGACTTGACACTAGTGATAGAAGTTTATAGGAGAAACTAATGTTAACGACAAATCACCATAGAAATAGAATGTAGACTTTAAGCAATTTTCTGGCTACATCTCCAATTTTAATTGGAAAAATAATGTACTCAACTAAATACTAAAAATTCAAGCCTTCTAGAAATACCCATGTTTTTTTGAGGACACAGTGGCAGTAAATAAAATCCCTTAAATATGTCTGGAGTTCCCAGGAGTCTTCTGAAAACCCCTGTGAAAGCTGTACAGTTACTAGATTAGATATTTATAACCTTAGGCATTGTAAAATAAAATGGCATGAGCCCGTATCTCTCGAAGAGTTGGAATAATTATATATTTTAGCCTAAAC
>NW_012150953.1:203732-230224 GCF_000956105.1 Propithecus coquereli
CATCATCCCAAAAAGAAACCCCATACCTTTTAACTCTATACCCCACTCCCCATTTTCTCCTAGCACCAACCCAGGCCACTACTAATCTGTTTTCTGTCTCTATGGATTTAGCTATCCTGGATATTTCATATAAATTGAATCATAAAATATGTGACCTTTGGTGCCTGGCTTCTTTCCCTTAATATGCTATTTTTGAGGTGCATTCTCATAGTAGATTCCTTTTTATGTCTGAATAATAGTCCATTGTATGGATATACCACAGTTTTGTCCATTTATCATTGATGGACATTTGGATTGCTTCAACGTTTTGGCTATTGCAAATAATGCTGCTGTGATTATTCATGTAAAGCTTTTGGTTTGAATACCTGTTTTCAACAATTTGGGCATATACCTAGAGATAGAATCGCTGTGTCATATGGTAGTTCTATGTTTAATTTTTGAGGATCTGCCAAGCTATTTTCAACACTGGCTGCACCATTTTACATTGCCAACAGTAATTAATAAAGGTAATTTCTCTATGCTCTTGCCAACATTTATTATTTTCCTTTTTTTAAAAAAAATTTAGACATCCTAGTGAGTGTGAAATGATATCTAATTGTATTTTTTATTTGCATTTTTCTAATTACTAATGATATTGAGCATCTTTTTACATGCTTATCTACTGTTTGTATATCTTCCTTGGAGAGATGTCTATTCAAGTCTTCCCATTTTTAAAACTGGATTTTTTTGTCTTTATGTTCATATATTCTGCTTACTTGACCCTTATAAGATATATTATTTGCAAACAATTCTCCCATTCCTTAGATTGACTTTTCCCTTGATTTTGTCCTTTGATGCACAAAGTTGTTCAATTTTGATGAAGTTCTATTTTGTCTGTGTTTTTCTTTTGTTGCTCATGCTTTTGGTGTTGTATACAAGAAACCATTGCCAAATCTGAGGTCATGAAGGTTTAGCTCTAATTTCTTCTCAGAGTTTTATAGATTTGGCTTTTATATTTAGCCTTTGAATCTACTTTGAGCTAAGTCTTTTAAATGGTGTGAAGTATGTGTCCAATATAATTCTTTTGCAAACTTAGCTTTAATTGTGTTCCAAAATGTGCTCTGATACAGCTTTTTATACCTCCTTCTTTATGTAGTCATTGTTATAAATTACATTTTTTACATCGTGTGTGCACTGACATAGATTTATAATTACTGGACTACACATTTGTCTTTTAAATCATTTAGAAATAAAAGAAGAGTTATAAAAATTAAAATTTTAGTGGCTGTTATATTTACCTATGTAGTTAACTTTACCAGTGTCCTTTATTTCTTTGTATGGCTTCAAGTTTCTCTTTAGTGTCCTTTAATATCGGCCTGGAGAGCTTCCTTTGGCATTTCTTGTAGGGCAGGTCTACTATCAATGACTCTCTGAGCTTTTGTTTATTTGGGAATGTCATAATTATCCATTCATTTAGGAAGGATAATTTTGTCAGATAGTATTCTTGGTTGGCAATTTGTTTTTCTTTGTCCAGGTAAGAGGTTGGGGTGAGGGTAAACTAAAGTCTCACAAAACTCTTCTACCATGTTTGTCATCTTTTTCTTGTTTCAATAATCACTTAGTTGCTGTAAACCTTTAACTACTTTTCAAATTTCTGACAAAGTTGATTCTGACAATTTTGGTTGTTTTTTTAATGTTTTTATGGAGAAACATGCCCTGGAAATTCCCTACTCTGCCATTTCCACTGAGGTCACTCTGTAATACTTTCTACACATTTGAAAAGATGCTTACCTTTGCACCTAATGTGGCCATGTGGGTCTAGATTCCCAGCATCACATTCCTGGAAAGCTTCCTCTGACCATCTTTTACATGTGGCCAAGGCTCATGGATTCCTCTCCTTCAGATTCCCCAGGCTGCTTTGATCCCAAGTGCTCAAGTATTGCCTTCACGTGCACTCTTCTGGCTCTTTGGTTGCCTGTGTTAGAATATCTACATTCTCCCAAGTTGTGAAACAGAACTTCAAACAGCTTCTGGAATGCAAGTTGGCATGGTCATCATGCCCAGCTGTGATCTCAGTGCCTAAAGGACACCTTGGCCTGGCTCATTCTACCACACATGCATTTTTGAATGATTTCTCAACAGTAGATTCACTTAGAAGGATACAGGCCAGTAACTCACATCCTTTTCAGTAGGAGTCCTTGTGTTTCCACACCAATTCTGGGTCTCTCTTTTTCTTTTTTTGACATTCCAAATTACAATTTAGTTGCAAAGAGATGGCATCACCTAGATGTGGAAGTCTCTACAGCTTAGCAGCTGCATTTCACAAATAGGAACTAATACCTCTTGTAAGAGGCTCTGTGGGTTTAACTTGCATGGTTCTGGCAGGAGACAAACCTAGTTTGCACTTAGGGAAGTCCTAGTCTTCCCTACTTCACACACTCCTCAGTTCAAATGCAATATGAAGTTATTTGCAATCAAAAGAAAAGTTCCCTAATAGCACAATTCATATTCCACCTTTATTTGCAATCATATGCAAAGTTTCCCACAGCACAATTAATATTCCACCTTTATTAGATGTTTAAGAAACAGAGATCTAAAGTTATACCAAGTTTAAATTCCTCCACAAAGAAGGAGAAAATATTTGCTATCCTTTTAGTCACAATTTATTATACGTTAAGTGATAAATCATTTGTAACTATATATACATAGACATTTTTGAAAGAGAAAAACATAAAAAGATTGAAAAGATATATTAATATTTGAATAGTACAATAATGCATTTCCCACTGACCACTACTACTACTGGGTCTATATATTATTTTCCTATTATACCAAAGAAATGATTAAAATGTTAACCAATCCACATAGATTTCATACTCTTAAAAATCACATGTATAAAAATTTACCAGATAGATTTTATCCATTTTATTGGATAGATTGTTTTATTTGCGAATATTCATAGAGTTGGAAATATTTGGAACAATCTAGTTATTTATTAGGTCATATATATGAACATATGATTGCAAGAGCCACATATTAGTAGTTCTTTTTTTTTTTTTTTTTTTTTTGGAGACAGAGTTCAATGGCATCATCGTAGCTCCCTGCAACCCCAAACTCCTGGGCTCAAGAAATTCTTTTGCCTCAGCTTCCCAAGTAGCTGGGACTACAGGCATGTGCCACCACATCCAGCTAATTTTTCTATTTTTTCTAGAGATGAGGTCTTGCTCTTGCTCAGGCTGGTCTCAAACTCCTGGCCTCAAGTGATCCTTTTGGCTTGGCTTCCCAGAGTACTAGCATTACAGGAATGTGACACTGTGCCCAGCCAGTAATTTTTGTTTCAGTTTTGAAATACATATCATTTTTGTATTTCAAATTTAAATTTAAGAAACTCTTATCTAAGTAAAGCATGCTAGTAAGAAAAATAATGGAAAAATAACATATGGTGGGAAATAAAAGTAAAATTATTCTGATTTTATCTTACAATAGAAATATGATTAAGATCTTGTATATTTTCTGGCATTTTTACTCTATTTCTATAGATACAGATACTTTTGACTATATTTGAAAATATTGGCATTTTTTAAAAATAACATTGTTCTTTTAGGTAGATGCCTAATAGTGCTATTGCTGGATAGAATGGTATTTCTATTTTTAGCACTTTGAGGTATCTCCAAATTCTTTTCCACAGAAGTTGCACTAATTCACAGTCCCACCAGCGGTGTAAGAGTGTTCCTGTCTCTCCACATCCTCGCCAGCATTTGTTGTTTTGGGATTTTCTGATAGAGGCCAATCTCACTGGGGTTAGGTGATATCTCATTGTGGTTTTGATTTGCATTGAGCCCATTATCCGAAGTGAGGTATCACAAGATCGGAAGAATGGGCTACACTTGTACTCGCCATCAAATTGGCACTAACTGATTAACACTATGGTGCTCACATTGCAGTAATATTCTCCAGGGATTAGGGGGAGGGGGGGGTAAACTCACAACTAAAGGACATGGTGAGCATTGTAGAGGGGAAGGGCATGCCTCTAACCCTCGCTTGGGTGAGTAAAAGACATAAAATGTAACCAAAATATTTGTACCTTCATAATACCCTGAAATAAAAATAAATAACTAAATAACATCATAATCCAAGGATATTCCAAATATTTTACAACTCTTAACATTATAGATAATAATGCATAGTATATCCTTATGGAGTTGAACCGTAACTCTTAATCATTCTTCAGTTACCGGCCATTCAAGTTGTTCACGTATTTTTTTTTTAAATAATACTATCAATATCTCTTACACTTGAGTTTCCATTACTCTCACTGTACTACCAAAGATTTTTGTTAGCAAATTTTCAAAGCCTCCTATTGTGTGAAGACGTTAATCACTGCCTTCCTGTGAAAATTCAATTTGACAAGCATTCACGAGCACTTACAATGCATGAGACACTTCTGATCCAGCACTTAAGAAAATGAACTGAATGGTCAGAAAATCAGTTTTAGACATAACACACACCAATTGCAAAGACTTTTATATTAGAACTAGAATGAGATTGTGTCCACAAAGAGAAACTTGAGTTAATGAAATCTAAAGAATGAGAGGCCTTGGGGAAAGATATTGTTCAGATCTGATATGCCATTAAGAGATTAGATGCTTTTAAAGCTGCCATGAGAAAAGTCCAAATGATACACATTCATGATAGTAATGGGAAAAGAAATTTTAAAAGGAATCTTCCACAGCTTCACTCAGCATAATGCCATTGATTAAATAATGACTAGAAAGAAATTACAGATTAAAGTGTGATACCATCCACTAGAATGTCTTAACCTTCTCTGAAGAAATATATTTGCTAACACTCTAATAGAATTCACTGCATAGTGTTGTTCAAGAGAGCTAAATTAATTCAGGAAATAGAGATGGTGATTGAGTTGTAATTCTTTGATGATATTACTTCTCTATAAGGTAAAAAACATACTTACATTTTTCAAAAGCCATTAAAAATCGTTCTTGTTGGAAACAACTCTCTGGAATTCAAATGGAGTTTTAAGCCTGTGGAAACAGTAATAGTGGTTAATATGTTAACTTAATAAGAAATAATGAAGCCAGGAACAGAAATATTGGAACAAAAGTTTAATGAATTTACTTGTAGTAGGGAAAACATTTAACAAGGTAATTCTTATAATTATTCTGAATATATACTTTATATATATTACTAACTGGCTTCATCTTAAAAGATAACCTTGGAAAAATAGCCCTTAGAATATAAAAACTGTAAGAAACTTTACACATCTTCAGAGAAGATGGAGGTATAAGAATATGAAGAGAATTATCCAGGGACACATCTAGTAAGTGAATATATAAGTTAAGATTACATTCAACTGTAAATAAGAAAAAACTCGACAAAGTTGGCTTTTTGTTTTTCAAACTACATAATCTTTTCAATGCTGGTCATGTAATTCAAGGATGCTATTAGGGACTGGAAATCTTTTTTATTTCTGCTCTGCTTCAGTTGATAAAATGAGTCTCACCTGTGCTATGGAGGGTAATCTACTTTATTCAAAGTGTACAGATTTAAACATAAATCCTATCTAAAAAATATCTTCATAGTGATATCTAGACTGATATTTGACCAAATATCTGTGCACCATGGCCTAGCGAAGTTGACACATACAATTAAGAATCACAAGTTCACCTGATATAAATTTAGCACCCATATACATCTCCTTAAGCCACACTTGATCTCCGAATAAACACAATAACAAGGTCACACTGTGTCTAACATGTTACAACTATCCTACATACAATTTGAAACACACTAGCCCTTCCCCCAGAAGAGGATGAAGTCACTGGGTGATGTTCACTCTTCTCCTTCATAACTTTAGCTCAAATACTATGATGTAAAATTAACAATAGTTAAGTTCAATGATGTAATTAAATGTATCTTATGTCATATGATAAAAGGATAAAAAGAAAACAAAATATATATATGCATATATACAGTAGTCTCCCCTTATCTGCAGTTTTAATTACCCGAGGTCAATGGTGGTTCAAGAATAGGTGAGTACAGTATAAGAAAATATTTGGGGAGAGAGAAAGAGAGAGACCATATTCTCATAACTTTTATTACAGCATATTATTATAATTTTTCTATTTTATTGTTAGTTATTTCTGTTAATCTCTTACTACGCCCAATTTATAAATTAAACTTTATCATGAGTAGTATGTATAGGAAAAAACATACTAAGTATAGTGTTTGGTTCTATCCATGGTTTCAGACATCCACTGGGGGTCTTGGATTGTATCCCCTGCAGATAAAGGGGAATTACTGTATAAATATACACACACATATATACAAACATTCATGCAAAATGAGGAAAAAATTCTCATGACGATCGAAGTCTTCATTTCTGTAAATGGTCACATGGTTGTAGCTGATATTTCTAGCTGCCTTCTTCCACTACCCATTCCCTTTGCCCACAGCAAATACCTCAGGTGCTGATGTTTCCTCAGCTGGTTGGATGACCCAAACCTTCATTCCTGAAGGGTCTGGGCAGTTATTAGTTTTGCCTGCGTAGGGTTGTTGTAGTATTCCACTGGCTTCAATGACTGGGCATGGTAATACTAAGATATGCCCTAAGGGATCTCCTGTATTCCAAATATAATCATCCTGACCTCCATTGTGGAGTAGCAGTTCAATGTGCTCTTTGTAATCAGGATCAATCACCCCATCCAGCACAGTAACTCTCTTCTTTGCTTGTTGATTCAGAGGCATGAGTTGCCCAAACTGACCGGGTAACAGGCTTATCATCTGATTCAGTGGAATCATTGATATATCTCCTGATGGAGGCATTCCTCCCTTGGGAACTAAGACTTCTAGCCCAATAGAGCATAAGGTTGCAGGAAAATGAAGCAAAAATTTTGCTAGTAGATCAATAGGGGTAAGAAGGAGTGGTGCCACTCCCATATTCACCCTTGCTTCCTGAAACCATCAATCCTGGATATGGGAGAAACAGCACCATATATTGGATGCTGATTCAGAGCATATGCAGCCTTCTGGAGGATCTTGTCCTAGCCATGAAAGGTATTGCCACATAACTGGAACTGGGACTGAGTCTTCAAAAGAAAATTATGCCATTCAATCAAACCAGCTTCTTCAGGCTGGTGGAAAACATGGTAAGACTAGTGAATCCCATGAGCATGTGCCCATTGCTACACTTCATTTGCTCTTAAGTGAGTTCCTGTGTAATGCTGTGTGGAATATGATGATGATGGATATGGCATTCTTTGAGTCCATGGATTGCAGTTTTGTGAGAAGCATTGTGTGCAGGGAGAGCAAGTCCATATCTAGACTAAGTTTCCACTCCAGGAAGAACAAAATGCTTCCCCTTTCATAATGGAAGCTGTCCAATGTAATCAACCTCCCATCAGGCTGTCGGTTGTTCACTCCCA
The DNA here is from genome assembly GCF_000956105.1 of Propithecus coquereli. Classification (NCBI taxonomy): domain Eukaryota; kingdom Metazoa; phylum Chordata; class Mammalia; order Primates; family Indriidae; genus Propithecus; species Propithecus coquereli. The sequence goes on from NW_012150953.1 coordinate 211,154, forward strand.
GGAAATAGTACTATATCGGGGATCAGTGTTGGTCTCTGCTGCTTATTGATTAGGCACTTAGCGGTGGCAATAGCCAGGTTTGCCTTAGTGACTAGAAGTTCATATTGCCAACTCATACATAACCTCCACCCTTGCCATCGTGGCCACTTTGTTCATGAGCTCATTGGGCAATGACAAGAGTGGCTGGAGAAAAAGGCCGACCGATATACACAGAATAGGTCATTCTATCAACCTGATTATTAAAATCCTCCTTGCTGAGGTGATCTTTTGGTGGGCATTCACGTGGAACACAAATATCTTCATGGTTTTGGCTCATTCAGAGAAGTCTATCCACATACCCAGACATCCTTGTCACCAATTTTTCAATTATGTTCCTTCCAAGTTTCTAGCCATCAGTCAACTCATTTACCACAGTTCATGTATTGGTATACAGTTTCACAGCTGGCTATTTTTCTTTCCAAGCAAAAGAAACAACAAGGTTCACTACTTGAAGTTATTCCCATTAGGAGGATTTTCCTTCATCACTGCCCTTCAGGGATGTCCCAGAAAGGGGCTGCAGGGCTGTAGCTCTCTCTTTCAGATGGTACCTGCATAATGCAGAACCATCTGTAAATCAGGTTTGTGTTTTCTCTTCCTCTGGCAAATGTCTCTTGCCTAATATTGTGGTTCAGATAACTCCTTCTTTTCTCCACCCTGTTAAAACTTGCGGCTAAGGAACATCAGCATTACCATGCAATTAGAGGCAGCGGTCAAAAGAAAAATGACCACAACTCACTGTTACTTTTACTTTGGCTGTTTGTTCTCTCTGCCTGGAGACTTTTTCCTGAGATATCTTTATGGCTAATTCCACCTCTCTTATGACTCTTTGTTCAAATGTCATCTTCTCAGTGTCTACTTCTATGGTGGATATAATTCCAATGAGTAATGCCTTTATATAATCCCCTTCCCTTGAATGTGGAAAAAACCTGTGACTTCTTTCTAACTGATAAAATATGAAAAAGTGATGGGATGCTACTCATTGACTAGGTTGCTTTATATACATTGTGTTATATAAACTCCATCTTAGCAGAATGGAGAGAGAGACTCTTCCTTGCTCACTTTGAAGATGCTAGCATGTTAAAAGGGGCGTATGAAAAGTCCCTGGGGCAAGAAACTGCTGGCAGCCTCTATTTGCTGAGAGTGTGTCACTGGTTGGCAAGCTATAGAACACCTGGGCTCTTAGTCCTACAACCACAAGGAAACGAATTCTGCCAACAACCTTAGGGAGTTTGAAAAAGGATATTTTCCCCAGACAAACCTTCAGATGAGAATACAGATTAGCCAACACCTTGACTGAGAAAAATACACACATACCCACGGAAACTAGCAGATAATAAATGTGTGTTGTTTAAGCTGTTAAATTTGTGGTAATTTTTTAACACAGAAATTTAAAAAATTAATACAACTTCCTTAATCACTCTATTTGAAATTGCTATCCCTTCCCTCACCACATGCCCTGTGGCCTGCTCTGCCTTGTTTCATCCAGAGTACTTTTCCATATCTATTATGCCATACAACTAATATATTCATATGTTTTAGTGTCTGTTTCTCTCAACTATGAAAAATTCATTAAAAAAAGCAGATTCTTTTTTCTCATTTGTCACAGATATATCAACTGTGCTCAGAATAGCAACTGACAAATAGAGGGCACTCAAGGAAGGAGAAGCGAATATATGCATCACAACCAAATCAGCCAGACCTGAAGAGTTAGACAGCTTGAATAACACATAAGAGAATAAATGTAGAACATAAATCACAGGACATGTTCCAGGAAATCCTGATTCCAGTCCTGGTTCTACCACTTGCATTTAACTCTGCAACAAGTCTGTACAATTTGCTTAGCTTCAGTTTTATCATTTCTAAGTATGGAAAATAATGCAAGCCTTGTGTACTTGTATATTTATTTTCAGAATCAAAAAATGTAATGTATATTATATTGCTTAATACATTTTAAGGAACAATATCAATCCTTTTTTTTTTTTTTTTTGAGACAGAGTTTCACTCTGTTGCCCTGGCTAGTGTGAGTGCCGTGGCGTCAGCCTAGCTCACAGCAACCTCAAACTCCTGGGCTCAAGCAATCCTTCTGCCTCAGCCTCCCAAGTATCTGGGACTACAGGCATGCGCCACCATGCCCGGCTAATTTTTTCTCTCTATATATATTTTTAGTTGTCCAGATCATTTCTTTCTATTTTTTGGTAGAGACGGGGTCTTGCTCTTGCTCAGGCTGGTCTCGAACTCCTGACCTTGAGCGATCCACCCGCCTCGGCCTCCCAGAGTGCTAGGATTACAGGCGTGAGCCACCGCGCCCGGCCAACAATATCAATCCTAAATGAAGAATACAGATGGCTAATATGAATGTAAAAATATTTCAGCCTTCCTAGTAAACAAATGAATTATAGGCAAAACATTAATGATATATCACATATTGACTATCACAACTTGGATATGGTATATACTCCCCTACAATGTTGGAAGGAGTATACAGATGGTGTAAAGTAATGGATATCTGTTTGGAAAAGATCAAAAGGCTCAAAAAGAACACATGTATATCTTTTATTTCAGCAGTTCCGCTTGCAGGAATCTATTTTTTAGATGTGGTTGGATAGGCATACAAAATATAGCTATAAGAATGTTTATGAAAGTTTGCTTTGCAGCTGTAAAACAATATAGTTGACCTGAATGTTAAAGCACAGATGAATAATCTGACACACGGATTTTTTGATTGTAATTTTCTCTCATTGGCCTAATTCTCTCTCTTCCTCCCCCCTCCCTCTCCTTCTCCCTCTCCCTTTCACCTTCTCTCCCTTTATCCTCTCTTTTCTTTCTCTCCTGCTTTTCACACTGATTAAACCTTTGCCGGTCTCTCAATTTCATCCACTAATCCACTAACCTGAGGCCAGGATCATCATAACACTCCCAATTTCATGGGTTTTCCTGAGAATATATCTGAGAATTAATGCTGGTTTGACCTATGTCGCCCTCTTGACATTTTGGCTCTTTATAGAACTAATAGAAATAAATCAGTTAGAAAGTAGACTAGGCCCTTTGAGAAGATATCATAACCAAAGAATATTGATCTCTATGCTTTACCAATTGCTATTTGCACATTTTCATATTATATACCATTGTACTTTATAATGTTTTAATAGAATAGCTATACCACATCTTCCCACAAATTACTTTTTATAGTTTTCTAATTTTCTAATCCTTGCTGACTGCCATTGCTGTTTTGGCATTTATTGCTAAGCATTTCTTTTGAGTGATTCTCAGCAAATTGTTGAGGAAGTTTTTGAAATATCATTGATAGTTCCATAAGCCTTATAGATATGTCTTGTATATTTATTTGTGTGAAACTTAAGTTTTATTATTTTCATTTGGCATTCTCAGAAGATTATAGTTATGTGTCACTTAATAACTGGGGTACATTCTGAGAAATGTGTCATCAGGCAATGTGTCATCATGTTTGTCATTGTGCAAACATAATTATACAAACTTATGATGGCGTAGCTTACTAACAACTAGACTGTAAGGTAGAGCCTATTGCTCCTCAGCTACAAACCTGTACTTGTTACTATACTGAATCCTGCAGGCAATTGTGACACAATGGTAAGTGTTTGTGTGTCTAAACATAGAAAAGGCAATGCATTGCACTACAATATTATGCTGACTACCATACTATTAGGCAATAGGAATTTTTCAGCTCCATTATAATTTTATGAGACCACAGTCATATATGTGGTCCATTGTTGACTGAAATGTTATCAATTGAGGATGAAAATACTTGGTTTCTATTATTTACCTTTCAAAATTACTATATTTAAAATATGATGTGGAACTTCATTTTTGCCACAGAAAAATGCAAGAAAAGATAGTAAAACTGGTAAATTCCAGCCACAAAACTCTACAGAATACTTGGCCAAGTCTCTAATTTCTGCAGTTGAACATTATCAAAATATTAGATGAGCTGGTTTACCTTGATATCAGGAAGTCCATCACAAAGATAAGAGAAGTATGTGTATAGGAAAATCAAAATTAGTGGGAACAATTGGATGTAGCTTGGTGCTTCTGGACAACCTCTACAATATTGAGACATTTATGTTTTAGATTTGCCCAGTTCTCTAAATCAGTATTTTGGGGTTGATTAGAGCCATGTCAATCAGTCACTTATATTACAAATGACAGTATTGGCATTTAATAATTGACTGATTCTTTGATATTCAACTATTATGTCAATGAAACTGAATTAATTCAAATCATAATGGTTAATTTGAAATAGTAAATCATGAAAGTCCTGGCTTTTCACATACTTTATTTAGAAAAAAAGGCTTGCTTTTCATTAGAAGCACTGCACTATTTATATTACTAATGAAATCTAAACCCTATTATTACATATATCTTATTTATTATAATGTATATATGTGTATATATAATATATAATAGAAATGAATTTTTATGCTAAAGATTTTATTAAAAATAATAAAGTTTATCTTTCTTGTTTCCTTCCTGCAGCTTCCCAAAAGAACTAGTAAGAAATATCTGTACTTGTTAAAATGAAACTATTTATAAATAATAAGCAAAAATACTTTGATGATTAGCTCTTTCTTTAGTATTAAAACTTCTTTTTGCCTTATTTCACTTGGTACTTTAATTCTTTTACATATTTATTTCAGAAAACTTAGTTTCTATATCCTTTCAAATTCTCATTTAGCATCCTCCTCCTAACATCCAAACAAGTTACCTGTCTGGACTGAATGTCTCTTTCTCAAGAGCAAGCGTATTTCTCAGTGAAGGAGATGTGATAGAAGCATATGATAGACAGGGTCCCCCATTATTTGGCTATACCCTATAATTTATCAATTCTCATCACTTCCACACTCCCACCCTGCTCTAGCCATAATTCTCTACATGCATATTTTAGAATACACAAGCTGCTATTTCTGTTTGTACGAAATGGATTATGTTCCCTGATAAGTCCTCTCATCCCCAACATCCGATCCTTCTTCTTCTGGGTAACTCTTTATATCCTTCAAGAGATCTAGAACACTTTTCCCTAGTAGCCATCCTTGGGATTCTTTGGGCACCCCGTCTGTCCTTATACGGCACTGTAAGAATACCTCAATTGGTGATTGCTGTTCTCTCCTCCTGTGTATGTTCTCTCCTTATTTCTGCAAAATGCACGTAAACACTCACACACACTTGCTCACACATACATACACTCACAGACTCACACACAGGCACACACTATGAAAATAAAAACATTTTCAAAAAAAACCCAGCCATTTCACAGTGATTATTGCTAGTGCTTAATAATTGTCTGTTGAATGAATATTAATATTACTTTAAGTTTTTAAGAAATAGAAATGACCAAGACTATGTATACCTAAAATTTAGGAGTAAAACTTTATCTATTATACTGTAATTCTATACCTGTTTTTAAGATAATTAAATAATTTAATGCACATTATAAAATTGTAGCTACTTTCAATAGTCATATCAAAGTAGTGATACTAAAGTCTTACTTCTGTGAGATATTGATACTCTTTAGACATTTCTGACATGGTCTATCTTTTGTCTAAATTCTACTTTGAAAAAACTCTGCACAAATATGTCAATGTAAATGAGAACTCTCAAAATATCTTTGTATGAGAGTGCAATGAGCACCACGCGAAGAATGGACATATTTGAAACTCGGACTTTGGCGGGGGGCAAGGGCAACATACGTAACCTAAACATCTGTGCCCCCATAATATGCTGAAATAAAAAAAATATATCTTTGTATGATTTTTAAAAATAATCTAGAATAATCACACAGCTATAGATAGATAGATAAAGATATATAGGTATACATACATACAAGTACATCTTCTATAAATCCCATCAATTAAAATATTAGAGATCATTTGAAGCTAAACCTACGTAAATGTCATATGCAGTTTAAGCTACATGGTGCTATGTAGATTAAATTAAGATGTAAAATCTAGGGTCACCAGGAGTCTAATATTATTTAATCAGAATAACTTTTTTTATATAGATGGAAAATTTCTAATTTGGAGGATCTGAGTGATTCATATAATAATTAAACAAACATTTATTGAGTGAACATTTTATATACCAGTCATTAATCTCCCAGGGGAAATCAGAATATTTGTATAAGGCATTTATTAAAACTTTAATAATTTTGTTAAATGTGACTAGTATATGTCTTATTCTCTTATAATCATCTTCTAAAATCTGACATATTACAATTACATAACAACATGAACCATCAGAAAAAATACTACTTTAATTATTTTTGATAACTATACATTGTCTTCAGGAAAGACCATAGTGAAAATATCTGGGGCAAGGGTCCACTTTGGTGTCTCTTAAATCATACCACGTATATGGCTACTTATCAATTCTATTCAAGTTGACATGCTCTTTTTCTGGCTATCAACGCAGAAAATAAGCCCCTTTAACAGATTAAAAATAATGCCCAGTGTAGTAAAATTTACAAAAAAAAAAAAAAAATACTAATTTCTTCCAAGATCTTGAATTGTTTAGGAAATGTGTCTGATACTTAAGAGAAGGCATTGTTTTAAATCACATCAGTAGAGATCATTTGCCTTATGGATTAATATAAGACATTTACTCTTAGAAAATATGAAAAGGACCAGATAACTTTCTAATATAGAATACATCAAAATATAAGGGGATTTATCATAAATAAATGAAATACATAAGCAAGTTGAATTTGTTTGAAAATTAGGGGTTTATAAGACTCTAACACTTTATAGCCATAATGAAAAACTTAGCAGGCCAACAATCAATAAGAAGAGATGAAAGTTTCAGTTTCAATTTACCTAGGGCATAGATATAAGTTTTACTATAATGTAATAATATGGCATTTTCAGAAGCCAACGTGCAAGAAAGTGCTTTTGTTGGAAGTGGATTGTCATGATTGTTGTGTTTTCCTCATGATGATGTATTGGAAAATTTCAACAACAGTAAAATTTTAATATTGGTCATTTTTTATATTTTTTCAATAGAGGCTGAAAGAACTGAAACAAAGGGAATTTGCTCGAAATGTAGCATCTAAATCCAGGAAAGATGAAAGAAAACAGGAAAAGGCACTCCAGCGCCTGCACAAGCTGGCTGAGCTAAGAAAGGAAACTGTATGGTGAGTGTGCAATGAAATGTTAGTGTTCTTAAAACATGACCAGAAAGAGGGAGGGGGGATTAGAAATAAAGGGCACGGATCTATTTATTTCTGTACCCAGAATAAGGCACAAATGTTTTCATGGCCTTCTGTGGCTGTAAACAGTAATTTGAATTTGAATTTTAAGCAAGCACCTGTTTAATGCACATTTCAATAAAAAGCCAAAATTACTATAATTTTAGTTAGTAAAAAAATAAATTTTACATTATGTTGCTATTTAAGCTATCTTAGTTGAAAGCTATCGCATTTCTTGGTGAAATTCAAAACATTTGACTAAAGAAAAGAGCAAGGCACTGTATCATTCTTACAAAAGGAGTTTTAAGAGACTTATTTTTCTAAATGAAAATTTGGGCAACTTTCATTTAAAATTCTCTTTAAAATAAAAAAGATCAAGAAGATCCTATGCATTTGAGAAGGACACCAAAATTAGTTTCACTGTGAATAAACTATAACTGGACTGTTAAATGTTCATACCTCTTAAACTTTGACCTGCTTCTATCAGTGAGCAGATGTTGATGTGAACAGTGCTGTAATTCGGACTTTACAATTCAAAAGAGGGCAATGTGATTCAAAAATTTTAAAGTGTCTTTTGTTTCCCCAATAAGTAAGACCTCACTTATTATCATTTATAACGAATCTATCTCATAGCAAATCTATTTTATACTATATAGTATTATGGGATATGTCGTTATATCAAAAGATTGCTAGGGATGCCAAACTTGGAAAATCCACAATAAAATTTTAATGTATTCATATGGAACTGTTAGAAAGAAACATAACTGCTATTCAGTTATACTGACCAGATGTTTACTTTGTGTGGTTATAAGTGAAAAATCATACAAGTGCAAGTATATACTATAGAAAATCATGGGGCCTATGTAATTTAATGCTCTGTAAGTAGCATTTACAACTGTAAATTATAATATATTAAGTGAACTAGAGTTTATAATGAGATATGTACAAAAAAGCGATACTGCTTATCTAAATTATTATCCTCAGTATAGAGCACATATTTCACATAATATATTGAGACATACACATACACACACAGTTTTCCCATTAATTCTATATTTCTAAAGCTATGTAAACAGGAAGTCATGCTATTACTTGGTAGTAGATAAAGGAATAGAACAATAAATTGTGTTAGTTGTTAGATAAATAAAAAATTCAACTAAAAATTTTTGTCCATTTATAACTTCTAAAAATCTGAATTTTTAGAATAGCATGGAAATTTCTACATACATGATACTGTTAACAGAAGGATAAGATTTAGGGATTTCTTATATTTATGTGATTTTTAGTAGAGTTCTTTTAATTAGAACTGACTATTTATGGTGTGCTATAATGCCAGATAAATCACATGTGAAGTAAATAGTCTTTTATCCTGCATTTACTGTATATTATAATATAATTTATGACTTCAGAATAATTTTAAATATTGAGACTAGAAATTTCCAAAGATGCAACACTCTCATCAAACTAGCCCTTTCTCTTAGTTACCCTTGCATTGCAGCATACCACTGGGCTGTGGCAGACTCCCAGTGAATGTGGGTTGAATTGAATCATTGAACCAAATTCCCAGCTTTTCTGGTAATGAGTAAGGGTTTTTTTTTTTTTTTTCCAACTTCCATCACAGTTATCATATAACATCAATGATGTTAAGTATTTGTGAATTAAAGTAATTTTACCTTAGAAAATTTTGCAGCACTCCAAATTTCACTGAAGAGGCCACAGGGGTAGAATATCTTGGCTAGGAATTACTGGTTGACAGCGTAGGAATATCTTAGAGATTGCTATTAACAGCTATAAAAGTAACTCCAAGACAACATCTCCGAGTTATCCCAAAAATAACCAATAAGTAAATGATACTGCAGAAGGTAATTGCACCATATGAAAGTAATTCTCTTACAAAGATTTCAAACTTTGAAAAAAACATTTTAATGACTTTTCTAACATGTGTTTGTCTACTTTTCTTCAAAACTACCCTATTTAACCCATGCTTTTATTTCTTTTTGTAGTGCTCCTGGAAGTGGCCCCATGTTCAAGTCAACAACTGTTACTGTGAGAGAAAACTGTAATGAAATTTCCCAAAAAGTTGTTGTGGATTCAGTTAATAACCAGCAAGATTTCAAATATACTTTGATTCATAGTGAAGAGAATACTAAAGATGTTCCTAATGTTGCTGTAGATCCAGAAAGCACAAATAATTACACAGAAAAAAATAGTCAACTTGGGGATCAAGCCCAGGGAATTCACAGACACAAAATCGGCTTTTCTTTTGCATTTCCAAAGAAAGCATCCGTGAAGCTAGAGTCCTCAGCTGCAGCCTTCTCTGAATACAATGACGATGCCTCTGTGGAAAAAGGATTTAGCAGAAAAAGTAGATTTGTCCCCAGTGCTTGTCATCTTCAAGTATCTTCACCAACAGATGTGCTTTTGAGCTCTGAGGACAAAACTAACTCTTTTCATCCACCAGAGGCAATGTACACTGGCAAAGAAACTGCTCAAACTCAAGAGATAAAAGCAGTCTCTAGTGAAAAGGATACATTGCTATTATCTTCATTTTGCCAGCTTCAACTCCCTTTATCTTCTGATGCAGAGAATTGCCAAAATTCAGTCCCAGTAGCAGATCAAATACCACCGGAAGTTATTATTAACGAAGACACACCCATGAATGGTAACAGTTCTGAGTTGTTAGGAAATAAATCCATAGTTCTTGATATGTCCACTGATTGCGTAGCTGTGCAAGCTACCACAGAGGAAAATGTTAAGAATAATGAAACCTCTACCATTAAAGTTGAAAATAAAAACAGTCCAGAGACGTTGGCCCTTTCAAATACTGAAGAGGATAATATAACCTTAGATAAAAAACTAGATTTATATAAAAGGCAATGTAAGCCATTTGTACCTGTACTTAACAAACATGGATCGACAGTTCTTCAGTGGCCATCAGAAATGCTGGTTTACACAACTACTGAACCATCAATTTCCTATAGCTGTAATCCTCTATGTTTTGACTTCAAATCCACTAAAGTAAACAATAATCTAGATAAAAATAAGCTGCCCTTAAAAGATCTTTACTCTCAGCAGAAGGAAGAAGACATTTGCAAGAGGCCAGTTTCAGATTGCAAGGATGTTTCTATTGCAGGAATCTCTGATTATGAAGTTGGAGGTGGCAGAAATGAATACACCCAAGTCACTCCTCTTTTGGCTGGTGATATTCTCTCCAATAGTTGTGATTCTGGAAAAAATGAGAATATGGGTCAGAAATATAAAAATAGTTCCTGTAGGATCAGAAAAACAGAAAAATACAATTTTACTAAAACTCAAATAAAACAGCACACTCTAGATGAGAAATACAACAAAATAAAGTTGAAAGATACTCATGAATACTGGTTCCATAAAACTAGAAGAAAGAAAAAGAGAAGAAAGTTATGTCAGCATCATCGTGGACAGAAAACCAAAGAATCAGAGACTCGCTGCAAAATGGAAACAGAGAATAGTTACACTGATATGACTGGGAAAAATCTACTGGTACCAATTTCTGAAAAGCAGAGTTTAGCTGCAGAGCAATTATTAGAATCACATCAGTTACCTGATAAAAGGCCCAAAGCAGCATCCATCTCCTTAAGTGAAAATGAAGAAATACATAAAACCTGGAATACCGAATACAATAATACCAATGATATTAGTTCTAAAAACCACTGTAAAAAGAACACACTACTTTTAAATGGACAATCAAATCCAACAATGATACATTCTGGGAAACACAATTTAACATACTCCAGAACTTACTGTTGTTGGAAAGCCAAAATGTCAAGCTGTAGCCAGCATCACACATGCTTAGTTTTTCAAAATGACATGAAATGCCTGAGTCAGAGTCAGGCTGTTAAAAGAGGTTACAATTCTCTCATGAACGAATCAGAAAGATTCCATCGAAAACGTAGACAACATTCATATTCTTATTCTTCGGATGAAAGTTTGAATCAACAGAATTATTTATCAGAAGAATCTTTGAGGCCACCAAGTACTTCAGTTACTCCCTGTAAGCCTAAAAAGAAACGAAGGAGAAAAAGAAGCAGATTTCACACTGAATTTGAAAATTTAGAACTCAAAGAAAACACCGATCATCCCATGAAAGGAAATTCTCCCTTAAATCATTTGGATAGGTTAACAAGTGAAGACAAAAAAGAAGAAATGAAACCACAAGAAGTTGCAAATAGCAAAAGGAACTCAGAACAAACCAACGAAGTGAAAAACGAACTGACTTTGCACCCTACAGATCCTCTTCCTTCTCAAACCAATGGTGAAACTGAGCATTTAGTAATGGAGATTGCGTCTAGTGAATTGTCAGAGGTTTCCAGTGATCCCACCACATCTGTCTATGTAGCTAGTGCCCCAACAAAAGAAGTAATTGACAATACCTTGCTTGAACACAAAGAGAGAAGTGAGAATACAAATCTTAATGAAAAGCATATTCCTTTCAAGGTGCCTAATATTGAAAGGAACTTTAGACAGTCACCGCCTAAGTCATATCTTTGCCATTACGAACTGGCTGAGGCCCTTCCACAAGGAAAGATGAATGAGGTATCAACTGAGTGGCTACGTTATAATTCAGGAATCCTTAACACACAACCACCATTACCATTCAAGGAAGCACATGTCAGTGGTCATACCTTTGTAACAACTGAGCAAATCCTGGCTCCATTAGCTTTACCAGAACAAACATTATTGATCCCACTGGAAAACCATGACAAATTCAAAAATCTACCATGTGAGGTCTATCACCACATTATACAGCCGAACATGCTGGCCAACAAGGTCAAATTGACCTTTCCTCCAGCTGCCCTTCCACCCCCTAGCACACCTCTGCAGCCTTTGCCTTTGCAGCAGCCCTTATGTTCTACCTCTGTAACCACCATCCATCACACTGTTTTGCAGCAACATGCTGCAGCTGCTGCAGCTGCCGCGGCAGCCACAGCTGCAGGAACCTTCAAAGTGCTTCAACCACACCAACAGTTTCTTACCCAAGTCCCAGCTCTCACCAGAACATCTTTACCTCAGATCTCAGTAGGACCAGTAGGACCGAGGCTGTGTCCTGGGAACCAGCCGCCTTTCGTTGCTCCTCCTCAGATGCCGATCATTCCAGCTTCTGTTCTTCATCCTAGCCATCTGGCTTTCCCACCTTTACCCCATGCACTCTTTCCTTCGCTGCTCTCCCCACACCCTACTGTCATCCCTCTGCAACCCCTCTTCTAGTCATCACCATAACGGGGAAAGAAAATACTCATATGAAAACTATTGCTATATACATAAGTGTTCATCTAAGTGGGTAATTGGCTATTTAACTGGTGGAAGTAAACTGGCCAAAATATGGCCTCATTGATCTGAAATCATTTACTGTAAGTGTAACGATGCAAATAAACTCTTAAGTTTCTTATATATAATATTATTAAAGCACTGAATAGTTTGAAAATTAATACAATATATGCTGTATATTAAAATGATGTCTTAAGAGTATGTATAATGTACATAAAATATATTTATAGTACTATAATTTATGTTGTAAAGTATGCTCTTTGGGTTTTTTTTTTAATTTTTGTGTATTCGCACCAATTTAATGTTTAGACAAAGCTGATGGCACTATGTTTTGTACCATGTTCCTTGAAACTGTAAATTCAGTGAAATATATCTCTTACAATAAATTTTTGTTAACTATTTAAGTAAATCAACCTTTTGTTTTTAGTTGGCTTTCACTGTTTAAGAAATATATGATAACAGTAGGTATTGGATTTGTATTGTTTCTTCCATCCACTGGCATCTCCAAACCTCCAAGGCCCAAGAAAATATCTTTGGAGCTCTATCAATACTTAAATTATGATGTCATCTTTCAGAACTAGTATAACAAAGGTTCTGTTTTTTTGTTTTGTTTTGTTTTTTCCTACTTTTTCTAATGTTGCCTATACACAGAGTTTACTACATTTCCTGAAAAATTGACTCTCTCTTTAGACAATAAACCATGGAAATTCATGTTAAAATAATGTTAGTATTTGTGTGGGTGATAACTCAAAAATATGCAAAGAATGTAGTATTCCCTCAGGAACTCTAAAACAGGACTCGTAGACAAGAAATGGCAAATAACCAATAGAAGCCTTTATAACATTTTCGTATGGTAAAATTTTCAAATTTATTGTGCTTATTTTCAATTGTTTCAGGAAATATAAATATACGAGAATATTGGCATGAATTAAAAATAGGGTTCACTTTAATAAATCACGTCTGTTATATAACATCTTGGGATGAATGGCAAAAACACAGTCTGTATCTGGATATATTCTTAATGGAGAATCTGGAAATGGGATGGAGAGTAAATAAAGAGCCCTTCCATCTGCAAATCTTTTAGTAGGCATGCTTATACCATATTTTGAAATCACTGAGGAACAATTAGAAAATCTTCACATCACCCTTCCAGATTCTGCTTTATTTTTAATGACCTCTGCATTATTGTTCACTCAAGTGCTTCTGTATGTACTGAAGAATTTAATTATTCAGTAGAAAACTAGGGAATAGCAACACTTTTCCCAATAAAGTTTTCTAAAATGTACCTTTCCCAGGCCATGCCATTTGGCGAAGGAAAAGTACACATTCCTGTTAGAGTGGATTGACCACATCATGTGCAAATGACAGAGTATTATGGCATCCTGGCAATGAATCCAGGCATCAGAGAGCACAGCCGAGTCCCTCTAAATGGAGAGCAGCTTCTAAATGATGCTGTACTGAGGAAATGTTATTACGTCATTAAATGTGAAATGTCCGATTTTGAATCAAAAGTTTTGTTTATTATATCTTATACAAGAAGCAGTGCGATTAATGAAAGTATGTGCCTAAACCATAAATGTATTTTTGTCATCTTAATGGTAGCTTCTTTGTGTCAACAGTGAAGACATGTGAGGAGTGAGTGGCGATGAAATCGCAAAACGCATTATTTACGGCTTGTTGAGAATTGAATATTTTTCCTTGTAAGAAGTGGTCCAAAATCTGGAAGAAGTGGTGGTCAGTTGGCGCAAGGTCTGGTGAATATGGAGGATGACAGACAGTTTCATAAGTCTAGCCTCTGTAGTTTGAGCAGCGTTGTTTGTGTAACATGTGGTCGAGCATTGTGTTGTAAGAGGATTGGCCTGTCTCTGTTGACCAATCTCAGCTGTTCAATTGCAAGCATCCTCATCATTTCATTCAACTGGTTTTAGTAGATATCTGCTGTAATCAACTGACGAGGTTTCATGAAGCTGTAGTGAATAATATCAGTGCTGGACCACTAAACAGAAACCATGAGCTTTTTTTGATGAATATTTGGTTTTGGACTGTGTTTTATTTTTATTTTATTTATTTTATTTTTATCCAACCATTGTGTTGAATGCTTGCAATTTTCAGAAAGAATCTATTTTTATTACATGTAACAATAAGTTGAGGAAATGGTTTGTCTTTATGTTATGATAGCAAAGACAGGCAGGTTTCGAGACAATTTTTTTTTTTTGACGCTTGTTTAATTTATGTGATATCCATCTATCCAGCTTTTTCACCTTGTCAATTTGTTTTAAATGGTCTAATGTTGTTGGAATAGTAACGTCAAACCTTGCTGTTAATTTACATGCAGGTTGAGATGGATTTGCTTCTACTATAGATTTTAGCTCATTATTATTCAACTTGGTCTCAGGTCATCCACGTGGCTCATTTTTAAGATTAAAATAACCAGAATGGAATTTTCAAACCATTGATGAACTGTGTGTTCATTAATCACATCTTTTTCAAACACGTGTTTATTAGTCACATCTTTTTCAAACACTTTGTTGATATTTTGAGCTATCTGCACGTATTAGTTTTACAATGAAACTCGTATTTGAAAATAATGCAAAGTTTTATCTTATCTGTGGTTTGATGAAAATTGTTTTAAAAAAACTTTGAAAGATAATCATAGGTCAAACTGTGTGTTGAAAGAATGAAAATGTCCTTTCACAATAAAAATAAAACAAGAAGTGGCAAACTGAAATGTCAGAGATATCAACTGTCAAACTTAGTACTTAAGGAAATCAGACATTTCATATTTAATGACCTAATATTGCATATGGCTACAAAAAGAACTGGATTAACCTAAATAATTTAGATCCTAAAAGTACGTTCCTATATCAGAATAATCAATATTGGATTCTATTTTATGTAAGAGATATAAGGAAGAAAATCTAGGCCATTTACTTTCATGATTATTTGCCACAATGATCATTGGTTTATTTGAGTGCTCACCTGAAAAATGCTTGTAAAAGACTGAATACACCATTTTATCATTGACAAATAAGAAGATAAAAATAGTAAAGAAGCAATTCCATTTCAAATGCTCTAAGATAATATGTTCCAAAAATGGGAACTAAAATTGGGATGGATGAATTTTCCCCCAAGCAAAATATTTGAAACTATCTTTGAAGATAAAATAAATGGGGTATCTACTGGGGAATGCTGACCCAGTTTGTTTTTAATCTTTCAGAGAAGAATTGTTGCTTCTGCTGTTAAAAAAATCAAACTAAGTGTTTGACTTTAAAATATGCATATTTTCTCTCTTCATCTTCTAACTATCTACTTGTTTGTTCACCTCTTACCTCTTGCTTTTATCGTGTAATCTTTTTGTCCTGATCTTTTTCTTTCTTAATTTTATTACAGACATCGTTTGTGTATGTGTGTGTACTTTCATCTTTCTCCATGTTATCATTCCTTTTTTTCTTTCAAATTCTGT
Source organism: Propithecus coquereli (assembly GCF_000956105.1). Classification (NCBI taxonomy): domain Eukaryota; kingdom Metazoa; phylum Chordata; class Mammalia; order Primates; family Indriidae; genus Propithecus; species Propithecus coquereli. The sequence continues at coordinate 227,173 of NW_012150953.1, forward strand.
TTCTTTCTTAATTGTTTTTGTTGTTAAATGATATGGTTAGATATGCTTAACTTGTTAGCTATAATAGAATATACCTTATTCTAGGTATACAATAGGAATTTATGGAAAGTTTGAAGAGAAAAGTTCTCAGTTAAGATTAATTAAAACTCAGCTTGACACATAAAGTGATTGATTCTCATAGATACCAGTGGCTGGGCAAGAAATGTGAACCTTAGTTTTTGTTATACACTATCAAAGCCAGTCTGATTATAAACAATTCATCTAGTTATGAAAATTGTTTTAAAAAAACTTTGAAAGATAATCATAGGTCAAACTGTGTGTTGAAAGAATGAAAATGTACTTTCACAATAAAAATAATATGCCGTGATACTTTGCTAAGATACTACTTACATGGCCTGGGCATCTGTTATGTGTTAGAGACTCAAAATGAATGCGTTCATCTGTTCTGATAACTCCAACCCCAGCATCAAGGGAATCAGCTCAATGGGCTGAATATCAACAATGAGCAGAGCAATCAGACAGGTAAGTCAGGGAGGTATCACCAGGCAATGGGGCTGTCAGAGGACTACAGGTCAAGCCCATATCAATGATAGCAGAAGTCAAGTCAGTGGGGCAATCATACTTCAGAAGTAGTTTTGGGGACTGGCTGGTGGTGTACCCGTAAGTTGTATTCTAAAGCTGAAATCCCAGTCCTTTCCAGGCATTAATTATTGTACATCCTATATGTTTTGGAAATTTGACTCTACCACTGTCTCTTACCCATCATCTCTCATCTGCTAGTTACAGGCATTACTATAATATGAACAATTTGGAACACAGGATGAAACCTGAAAATGGAAAGCAACTGTAGCCAATTAATAAAGATTTTTACATTGGATTATAGGGAGGAAACTCCTCCCCAACTTCAACTATCATGCACACGATGATGACATATTTTCTCCAAGTCCTTTTGAGTTGAAGACCTTTATCAGACTGTCCATAGGGCATCTCAGTATGGATATCTGCCAAGTATTTTGAACTAAAAATTCAAACTCATCATTTTACTTTATAGGTACCACTAAAACCTGTTATTTTTCATGTTTCTAAGCTCTGTGAATGTAATTATAATAAACCTTGTTGTTAAAGTCAGAAAAAATGGTGTTATGCCGACATCAAAGCAACCAATAGACCATTTTGGCTCTATTTCCTTAACTTGTTCTCAAATATATTCTACTTTTCCTACATTTCCTATCTATAAAGTTCTATTAATAGCTCTAGTAGTCCATAAGCTGAACTGTTGTTTTAAATTAATGCCCCCAATCTCCCATTCCTACCATCCATCCTCTACACTTCTGCCAGGGCTACATTATAAAAATGTAATCTTATTATAACATGTCCCTACCTTAAAACTTATTATGAGTTCTCAACTAGTCTCAGGATAAACACTGGAGTTCTTAGTGAGTCACAGAGAAATCTGTGGTGAAGTAGGTGCCAGCCCTACTACTCAGGATCATCCATTCCATCACTCTTCTGGGACAACCATTCTAATCTACAGAGTTACAATCTTTTCAAGCTTGTGCAAGCCTGTTTTGTTATCTGGCAATGCCCTACTCCCTAGATTTTTCTTTACTTGGATAACCACTAATGAGCCAAAATTCAACTTTAGTGTTAATTTCTTTTAGGAATTCTTTCCCAGATTTCCTCTCTCCCCTGATGAGATAGCTTCCTGTACTCTCTCCTCACATGACATGGTGTACACAAATTTTGTTATTAAGTATTCTCAGTGGTGAATATGTTTTTCAAATCATTAGATTTAAAAACTTCTTGAGACAAATTCACTAAATTTAAGGCCTCCTTGAGTCAATGTAGTATGTGACCCATAGCAAACATTCAAAAAATTTTGTTGAATGAGGAATAAAATGAGTTGGTAAAAATATAAATAAAAATCTATAAAGAATATATTGGAATTCCAGAACTTTTCTCTAGTTTTATTCCAAACTAGTTCTAAATCAGCCTAAATAAAAACATAATTTTCCAAAAATATAGTGCTTCAAAACATTTTTAAACATGTAGAACTTCTTTTTTAATATAATTATGGATCACTTAATCTCTGTTACCCAAAATCAAAGCATAACATGAACCCTTTCTCCTGCCCCAGAAGGAAAGCACAGACTTCACTGTATAGATCTCACTCTATCTATCTATTTATCTATCTATCTAATCTACCTACCTATCCATCATTTATTTGTTATCTATCTAATTTATCATCCATCTGTCATCTTTCCATCTATTAATACTTGTCACCAAATATAACTTATTATATGTCAGACACTAAACTAGCTTTTAGGGCTAAAGACATGGATAGAACAACTTGCTATTCAGATGCTTGAGTCTAGTAAGGAAAGCAAATACACAAATTCTTATATTTAGCCAGCTAAAGTTTGATATTTCATTGTTAATCAATTAAAATAGATTGAATTTATTGTATTCACCAGTGCATTTTCCCACTATCCTGTGTTCTCCATTCCTCATTCTTTTGTCTACTGTATTTTTTTCTCTACTTATTTGCCTAGCTGAGTCACTGTCACTTGTTTGTCCTTGGGAGAGAAAGTTGCCCTTGGGAGCTTTCCAATAAGCTGTTTACCTTCTCTGACAAATAAAATTGGATAAAGACTTAAGGTTTACTTACTTCATGAGTTGAGACCCAACGTCCTGTTTTAGTGGCAGTAGTAAAAAACTGTGCAGTTTGTTCTGAAGTGTTGATTACAACTGAAAACCAGGCCACCATCTTCCAGCCTTGTGTACTGTGTCCTACTTCCCCTACCCAGGATTGGCTGCATTGGTACAGAGGAAGAGACCACTCTTTCCTCACACAAAGACACAATCTCACTAAGCCAAATGCCCTAAGCAAGATCCTTTTACTTATTTGTATAGGCATTTTGTGGACTAGCACCTGCCTTGAGCTTTCAACCCTTGAGAATGTGAGCTATGGAATCTACTTTGGACTGGAAGTTCCTGGTAGAAAACTAAGAATGTAACTAGTTTTTCTTTTTTTTTTTTAATCTCATAAATT
>NW_012150953.1:232037-237672 GCF_000956105.1 Propithecus coquereli
ATGTTAAGAAGTGGTTTTCAATTTTGACTTGACTGGAAGTTTACTAACAGTAGAGATGTAAAAAATTTGGCCATGAATATAGAGTTTTAGATGGAGGTTAAAAATAAAGCGCTGTACTTGAAAAATAATACATTACAGTGTTTCAATACACAAATTTAAAATTGAATCCATCTATGAACGATGAGTTCTGAGCTTAGGGACAGAAAGTGGATTTAAAAAATATATATTTTATCTGATGAGTTGTTATGTTTAAGCTGCTTTGCAGTCCTGAATGCTTTCTCTCTTCGTCCCAGGACCCAGAGCTCATTGTATTGCATACTAGTAACTGCCGGCAACTCCTGGACATTGTCCCCTTGACAATGCGACTCCCTCACTCTACAGTCACAGTCAAAAGGTTGAGTAAAACAGGCCACACTGCTCCTGCATCACACTGTCCCATAATGCCTTCTGAGTAGAACGTGGGTGTGACTTTCTTAATTGAAGGGTTGGGACATTTTTGAGGGAGGCAGAGAGATTAGAAAGTGGGAGTGTAAATGTTAAAATCAGGCACTCAGTATGACTTTCCCTGGTAATAAACTCAGCCATTCACAAGGTTTTAATTCCTAACCTGGCGCCTTTGCCCTCAGGCATGCTGCACCTCTCTTAAAGTACCTTCAAATCTTCACCCTATTTTGAGAGACACTGACTGCTACTTCTGCTTCAGCAAATAATAGATTTTCTGAAGTCCAAATCATTCAGTGAGGACTAGCACACAGGGAGGGCCCTGGCAGTCTACTCTCCGCTGGTCATTATCACTCCTATTATCACAAAAGTCCAGAGCTAGAGGCATTCTATTTCTGGTCTTCAAGAAGTCCTGGATGAGTTTCCTTTCTAGACATACATTGTGGAACACAAGCACACACACACACACACACACACACACACACACGCACACACACCTGCCAAGGACTGCCTGATGGTTGCTACGAAGAATTACTGGACATCGTTCCCCTAATTGGATGCTACTCTCTGTCTCTCCATAGTCAGTCTAGAAATTGTCAGGCACATTATAGTATATGATGGAAAAAAAATTCCTAACTTCTTAGAAAACTGTAAGATACCTTCCTTTTCTGTATCATCAATAATTCCTACTTTCCCTAGATCTTCCAGAATAAAAGAGGCAAACATATTTATTCAAGGAAAATGCCATAATAAGTATTGTAGTAAATTATTGAATAATTTTTTAGCCAAGGTCACTTGTCCTCAGTTTTGATCAGTGATAAGGGGAAGATGATAAACTATTTATGCCTAATAATATAACTTCTGGCCATAAATACGCTATTCTCATTTTTGAGGCACCTCTTCAGTTAAATGCCTTATTTAGACAAACATCTCTTACGATAATTTATGTTTAATATGTGCCAGGCATTCTACGGGGTTCTGGAGAGACAAACAGTCTATTGACAGGATTTTTTGAGTCTACAGGAGGAAATAGAAAAGTAGATAGGCAATTTTTATAAGATGTGCTGAGTAATATATTGAATTCAATAAACATAATATGTTATGAAAGAGGATATGACACATTAAGAGTAATGGAGAAATTTTGATAGATGAGGCTGAGCTATAAATAATACAAAGGCAGAACGCTCATTAAAGACTTTATACTTAAGAGGATAATCATTAACAGTTTTTAAATAGTGAGATCAATAGCGATATCACAGTAGCAGATTAGAAATATCACTAGGATTACACAAGAAAGAGTGGATTAGTATGGATGCATTTGTTAGTGGGTGTTGAGGAGGCTAGAAAAATAAAAGAAGTTTCAAGCTGTAGCTAGAAAATTGAAATAGTGTTGGTTAGATAAATTCAAAGTTAGACAATCTACAACTGTTTAGGAGTTGATTTTATAGGGAAAGTTTTGGAAGAGGGCAAGAGAAGATTTAAAAATGAAATTTAGGTTTTTTATTGATCAATTAGGTTGGTGTGGTCATGTGAAATAATGGAAGGACAGAAGAAGATAGGCATGGAAGACAATCTGCAAAAGTTGGAACACTTTTAGGGAAATGGAAGATAATATGTTCAAGTACTATAGCCCTACAAGATTTGACCATTGCAGGGAACTGGGCAAAGGTTATATAAGATATCTCTGTATTATTTCTTACAACTGCATGTAAATCTATAATAATTTCAAAATAAAAAAGATAATTAAAAGAAAATATTTTGAAGTACTTAGAATATACTAAGTAAAGCAGTCTTATAAATAATTCAATATATAGTAGAAATTCTCTTATCTGAAACCATAAAAATGAGTTTGTTGTCAGTTATTTGATTAAAGTGGAGAAACACACATTAAGGTACAGTCTAAGCATCACATTCTAATTCACATTATCTTATTGTATATTAAATTCACCAATATTGTGCTATAGTTGCAAGGCCCTTGCTTTGAATTTGTGTTTACCCTTTGAAGTTATTGGTCATTTTTTATCACATAATCCACACTCAAATCATCTATGACTTCCAAATTTATGTATTTAAAGTTTACTGAGGACTTAAATACACTTCTAAACAAATCAAAATAATGTTTTTAAATTATTTATTTTTCTCCAGTCTTACTATGTGGCCATACTCATGTCATAGTTGACATAATTTATTTAGTAACCAACTTAATTTGGAATTTCTAAATCGTGTTATAGAAATAAACTCTGTCTTACATTGATAATTGCACTTAACACTGAATGAAACTGTGTAATTATAGTAACAAATGCAACATCAACAAAGCTCATGAGAACAAACAAATCTGAATCTTGGTAAGCAAATTATCAACAGTAGTGAAGGTAAGTGTAATGGCATCCTACTGAATGTCCTAACACCTACACAATATGCCTTGGGAATTGATTCTATAAAATATTAAGAGTTCTATCACTTTGAAAAGATATAAATGCAGATTGTTTAAAAAATAATCCATTACATTGTCCTAAATTTCAAGGGATATATACTAAAAAAATTAATTTTGAAATTGTTACCCTATTCATTTTAATTAAAATCTCAGAAGTTTGAGATAACTCCCTGAAAGAACATGCAGATTACAGAGAGAAATGGATCCTGGGAATGCCAACTAACATTTAAGCTTGGGAAGAGGAACAAACTACAGAGGACACAGAAAAGAAGTTTTAATAGAGCTAGAGTTTAAACTAGGAAATTACAGTACCATGGAAATAATGGCAAGAGATAGTTGGAAGTAAAAGAGTATGTTAAGAGTTGTCAATAGTGTTAGATGGTTAACTGAACAAGAATAACTCATTTTTCATTTCATGACTTAAGCCTTTGCTGATGAGCTTGATACAGTAGTTTCAATAGAATGGTAGGCCCAGAATCCATATTGCATTGAGTTTAAAAGATAATCGTGGGCAAGAAAGTATCTGTAAAGCTTTTTAGAATACCTCCTAAAAGGCAGAAAGAAAAGGAATTATGGTTGTAAAAACTACAAAAATAGTTTAAAATTTTATAATGATATCCAAGTCTACTGTGTGTATATGAAGATTTTATTAGGTATAAAACTATGTCAATTAATTTATGTACAACTTAGATTCCTTATATATTAATTTAGAGATTTGTATGTATGTTTAGAGTATCTTCTGGACTCAAATTCTTTTTTTTTAATTTAGGTAATATATACATATGTAATTTACTATCTTTACCATTTTTAAGTGTACAGATCAGTGGTAATGAATACATTTATATTACTTTTTCCTTTACTGTACTCCTCCTCTCTTCCCTTCCCCAGCCTCTGGTAACCAATAATCTAGCCTCTATTTTCAGACTCAAATTCTGTAGAGCAGTTTTATGCTGTTCATCGACATTATTCAGTTGAAGTTATTTTTTGGGAAATTTTCTAGTAAAACAAATATAACTTATTAAATATTTTTCTGTAGTATCATTATTCATTTTTCCTTTTAGGTTATAGTTAAATGTGAGGAAACATAATTATATAAGAAAATTTGAATAAGACTAATACTATAAAATATGAAAAATGACTGTAAGTATTTATATGTCTAAAAGGCATTAGTTGAATAATACTGGAAATAGGCATAAGGAAATCTAAAGATTATTTTAAAGACCTATATTTTAACTTTATGTAAGATATATGCTCTTTTACAATTCACAGTGTACACAAATTTCAATGTATTGAGTATGTTTTACTTGTTGTCATATTATGAGAATGAGAATCAAGTATTCCGTATCCCGTATCATTTAACATGCTTCAATGGAGAAACCTATTAGATTAAAATCAGTCACACTTTTATCAATGATCCACAAAGTTAAAATTGTTTTTCATTTTCAATTTTATATTATGTAGCCCACTACATTTAATAACTTAATTTCATTTTCCTTTTACTATTTTATTGACTAATCAAAATAGTAAGGCAAATTTGTATGGCAGCATTAATTTTATGTATTATTTCTTAGAAAACAGAAAAGATTTCTTTGTTCTCCTGTATCCTTATTGCTGTTTCGAGTTTTTTTAATTAGTGAAATATAACTTAAGACATTTTATACTTTATAGAGTCTTTTGTAATTATAGTCAATTAAAAAGGATATCAATTTTAAATAAATTGGGTTACATGTGGCATGTACCCAAGCATTTTGAACTTTTTCATTCTTAGTGGAATGGTTGCATCCATACAAGACTGGAGGTTTCCTATTCCTTTTTTTATTCACAAAGATACTATAATAAAATAGTCAAGCTCTTGTTCAGAGTAGAAAGAAAGCTACTAGACTCATTTATTCAAGCATTAATAAAGTCATTTCAGTTAGTTGCTGATGATACAGTTATATCAAAAAATCTGCTTCTGTGTCAATCAGCTAGTGAATCAAAATTGAGCAAATTATCATTCTAGATGATTTATGTCTCAGAGTTCATACGTGGACTGAGTCTCTCTGCCTCGCTTCTGGAAACATATGCTTTCCCTTGCAAAGACTGTGTTCATGGACACTTCAGAGTGGCTCTTCTCGGTGGCCTTTACTTACTGGAGGTACATCTATTGCAGCAGATGCAGGAAAACTAGGGACCTTAGTAGAGGCTTTCAAATATCACAGGCTAAGTAATCTAACATTTTAAGGATCCGTTTATGTACCACCAATTAAAACGTATCTATACTGGCAATAAAATGAAAATATTTTTCAGAGCTGCTCTTTTAGTACAAAAGTGCAGTTCAGAAGCCCAGACGTTGAACTAGATTTTGTAAACACAGTAGGGGCAAATAAAGAGAAATTCATCTCTAGGAGCACATTCTTTGGAAGAAGATAGCTCCAGAACTGAGCTCTACCACTACTATGTACTGAATGTTTGTGCCCCACCAAAATCATATGTTGAAACCCTAAGCCTCAGTGTGATGGTATTTGGAGCTGAGGCACTTGGGAGGTAATTTAGATTGGGTCAAGAAAGTAGAGTCTTTATGATGGAATTAATGGTCTGATAAGAAGAGAGAGAGAGAGGGAAAGACAGAGAGAGAGAGGGAGAGACAGAGAGAATCTCCTTTTCCATGCCTTTTGAGGGCAGAGTTAAGGTGACCATCTGTAAGCCAGACAGAGAGCCCTCACTAGAACCTGACAATGCTAGCACCCTGATCTTGACTTCTGGACTCCAAAACTGTGA
>NW_012150953.1:239516-247890 GCF_000956105.1 Propithecus coquereli
TAAATTAGAATTTTCCCAGTTAATTAACAATGTTTAGATATTTCGAAAATTCCTTTACAGGCCACTTACCACAAAATAACATGTTTTCTTTATTCATTTAGTGAGATGGTAGACTATTCTCTTGTAGAGATAAAGAATAAAAACTAAGCTGGGAGTGAGTCAGGAACATAATTTTTATATTCCACATATTACAATAACTAGGAACATGTTCTTTAACAAAGCAGCCTCTCTGTGATTTAGGGATTTCTCCCATTATGAGCAGGAAGCTAAATTAAATGATCCCTAATTAAATGAATGACTACATTTTGCAAGGGAATTACATCATTTGTTCTAAAGTAGATCTCCACCCATCACTGTGTGTCCTGGTTCTGAAACAATTAATAAGAAGTTATGATTTTTAAAATAGTACTTCTGTTAAAATAATTGGCCCAAGTCTCTTAAAAGAGAACATGTATCTGGAATGGTAAATGGTATATAATACATATTACGTTCTGATACCCTCCTGATTCAAAAGATAAGAGATGTTAGATGCTTTATACATACTGATTACTTGTACATAGTAAATATTAAGTAATTCACTGTTGAAAATCAGTTTATAATCTACAAATTGGAAGTATAGAATTTAACAGTGGTTCAGTTCATCTGAAATGTAAGTTTTAAAAAATCTTAATGTATTAACTTTAACCTGAGTAATTTCTTATTCTGTCAGTTAGTCTGGGCATAAAAACATATTGTGAATGAGGAGAATAACAGCATTGGTCATAACCATTTAGGAAAAGAAATGTTTATAAGAAAGCAATATAGCTTTTACTCTTTTTAGCTTTAGTCTCAGGATGCTCTTAGGAGACTACAATGGATTTAATAATAGTTTTCTGACTTTGCTATAAATCTTGGGCACCCCCAACTGAGATACTGCAAGATATAATATGATTGAAGATCAGGTACAACCATGTGTCAACAAAAACACTGATCTTTCTCTGGAGGCAAAAATAGATGAAGAGATTAAAATAAAAAGCATTATAGACATTGTGACTCCACAAAGTTGTCAAGGAAGGGACAAACATATATTCATTATCCAGCTGGTTTTGAAACAAATTATAACAATAAAACTATATTTCACATAGTGCCAAAATATTGGATAAAACAAAAATTATTATAGGAAACTTCTTAGATGTCTACCCAACTCATTTTTTTCAGGTAACTACTCCTTAACCATGCAACCTCTGTTGTATGAGATAATAATCTTCTTTATTGTGTATACCTTCTGAAACTGAGTGTTTTGTTTTTTATTTTTGACAAATTTCAGTTGAAACAAATCCTCCTTGATAGAGTTAGGCCTGTAAAATAATGATATGGGCATGTTGTATGGAGTAAGCTGACATTAACTAAGGTTCAGTAATTTTATAAAACATTGACACGTTTAACATTCTTACTTCTTAAGTTAATCCTCATAATAAAGAACGATAAGATATATTTTAATGTATCATTTTATGAATGAATAAACTGAAGTTAAGCAGTTAGGTAATTTGTCTAAGACCACAGCTCAATAAACAGTAAAGAGAGAAAGAGAGACATGGAGAGGGAGAATATTTAATTATGGTATATCCTTATATCGGAGTGTTATTAAGTGTTAAAAAAAATGAGCTATCAAGCCATAAAATTACAACAAGGAACTAAAATGCATATTGCTATGTGAAAAAGCCAGTATGAAAAGGATACATGCCATATATGACTTTATATATATATATGACATTATGGAAAAGGCAAGACTATAGAGAAAGTAAGTGTTATTAACCACTGTTAGTGGTTCAGAGGAAGGAGGGAATGGATGAATAGATGAATTATTAGGGAATTTTTTAGAACAGTGAAACTATTTTGTAAATACTTTAACGGTCGTTATGTGATATTATGCATTTGTCAATATCCATAGAATTATAAAAGACAAGGAGTAAAACTTAATGTAAGCTATGGACTTTAGTTAATGATAATGCATCAGTATTGGTTCATTTATTGTAACAAATATACCACACTAATGCAAGATGTTAATAATAAGAGAAATTGCATACTAGGAAAGGAATGTACATAGGAACTCTCTGTATTATATTCCTGTGCTCAATTTATATGTAAATAAAAGGTCTGTGCCTAGACTATTTTTTTTTGTATGTGGATGTCCATTTGTTCCAGCACCATTTGTTACAAAGACAATTCTTTAAATTGCCTGATCTTTATCAAAGATCAGTTAATTATATTTGCATGGATCTCTTTCTGGGTTCTCTATTCTGTTTGGTTAATTTATTTATCTATTTTGTTCACCAGTAATACACTGTCTTGATTACTGCAGGTTTATAGTAGTTCTCAAAGTCAGGTATTGTCAGTCCACCAACTCTATTGTTCTTCAGTATTGTGCTGGCTATTTGAGGTCTTTTACCTTCCATATTAGTTTAAAATTGATTTGTCAATATCCACAAAATAGCTTGCTGGGATTTTGACTGGGATTGGATTGAATCTATAGATCTAGTCGACATCTTAACAATATTGGATCTTCCTGCCCATAAACATTTCTGCATTTATTTATATCATCTTTTATTTCTTTCAACAGGGTTTTGTAATTTCCTTCTATAGATCTTTCATGTACTTTAGGTATATACATAAATATTTCATTTTTATTGTGCTATTGTGATTATTGTGAACTGAAATATATCTTCTTAAAGTCATAGGTTGAAGTCCTAACCCTCAATGTGATTATATTCAAATATAGGACCTTTAAGGAGGTGATAAGGTTAAATGAGGATGTAAGGATGGAGCCCCAATCCAGTAGCAACCATGTCCTTATAAAAACAGGAAGAGATATAGGAGTATGCTCACACAGAGAAAAGGCTATGTGAAAACATAGCGAGAAGTCATCCATCTGTAAGATGAAGAAGAGAGACTGTAGGAGAAATCAAACCCACAGCGCCTTGATTTTGAATTTCTACCCTCTAGTATTATAAGAAAATAAGTTTCTTTTGTTTAAACCACCTAGTTTTTGTATTTTGTTATGGCATCCCAAGAAGACTAACACGGTGGTGTTATGTTTGTAATTTCAAATTTTAATTATTCATTGCTTGTATATAGGAAAGCAATTGACTTTTGTATATTAAATTTGTACTCTGCCAACTTACTATAATCATTTATTAGGTCCAGGAATTTTTTGTTGTTGTTGTCATTGTTGTTGATTCTTTGGGATTTTATACATAGACAATTATGCCATGTACAAAAACAGTTTATTTCTTCTTTTCTGATCTTTACACCTTAATTTCCTTCTCTTATCTTATTGTTCTAGCTAGGAGTTCTAGTACAATGTTGGTTAAGAGTATTAAGAGGGGACATTCTTGCTTTCTTCCTGATCTTAGAGGAAAGCATCAAGTTTCTCATCTTAAATACGACGTTAGTTGAAGGATTGTTGTAGATGTTCTATTTCAAGCAAAGAATATTACCTCTGTTCCGAGTTTGCTGAGACTTTTTGTCATAAACGTGTTAGATTTTATCAAATGTTTTTTCTGCACCTATCAATGTGATTATATGATTTTCTTCATTAGCCTGTTATCATCAGGGTTACATTAATTGATGCTGAATGTTGAACCACTACTTTGAAAACATTCAGCCACCACTATTTCAAAAATGTATTCTACTTATTTTTACTTTCTTTTTAACATTTTCATTACGTGTCTGTTATGCCTTTATAATTGTTTCACAGTTCTTGGATGTTCTCTTCCTTTTTTTAAAAAAAATATATATCTTTTATCTCTTTGCTTTACAGGTTGGAAATTTTCTATTAACATGTCCTTAGGCTCACTGATAGTTTCCTTGGCCATATCCAGCCTGCTAAGGTATGGATCGAAGTCATCCTTAATTTCTGTTAAAGGATTTTTTATTTTTAGCATTTATTTTTGATCCCCACTTAAAGTTTCCATCTCTCACATTATTGTGTATTGCCTACTTTTCCAATTGGCACTTATTAATCATAGTAATTTAAATTTTGTTATCTGATTATTCTAAAATTAATTTCATATTTGAGTCTGGTTCTGATGCTAGCTTTGTCTCTTCAGACTATGTTTTTTCTTGTCTTTTAGCATGACTTATATTTTATTGTAGTTGTTGAAAGCTGGACATACTGAGATAGAGAACCGACAGGCACTGCTTAACACAGAGTCAAAAAGCCCTACCCACCTTGATGAAAAACAGGATGTGGTGACAGAACAAGACCAATTGAAACCCAGATAGCAAAGGAATTGGCTGATTCTTGATCATTCATTTCATTATGTCTTAATTATAATATAGTAATTCCTACTGACACCATGACAATTCCGGGAGGGACCTTCTGAAGTAAAGAAAAGGAAGAGTTTCCAATTCTAGGAAATTGCTATCCCTCTCCCAGAAAATCCATGATCAAGCCAGTGCTTAAATTAAAAAATTGAGGAAACCAAAGGGGCTGTTCTCCTCAGCAGGGAGAGCTAGCCTCTATTCTATCTGTGGGGTGGCTCTCTTGTACTCCCTGAATAAAATTTGCTTTCACTTTACACCATCAGCTTGCTCTTGAATTCTTTCTTGTGCGAAGCCAAGGACCCACTTGAAATCTGAGTGGATCCCAGCATTGGAAACCACTTTCCTGTGTCAATACTGTATCAGGCAGTAGAAACTCAGGTAATCAGGCTTTTAACGTGAGGTTTTGTGTTAATCTGGCTAGGTGCTGGACTGTGTTGAATATTGGCTGCAGATGTAGTTGTCAGAGGGTATGTTTCTCCAATTTTCACGGTAAGCACCTGGTGGAGTTGCTAGAATCTATGAAAATTTGGGGATCCCACTAAGACTGGGCCCCTAGAAAGTTTTGCCTGTCAAGCTAGTGTACATTCAGACTGCAAAAATTATCAAAATTACCAAAATTAAGTATTCCTACCAGTTACTGGCTCCAGCTACTGGCTTCAGCTAACTTCTGCTCCAGGTAAACTGATCATGGCTATGATTGTCTTTATTTGCCTATCTCTCCAGATTTCTGGAACACAGTTTGTCCTGTGACCTCAATTACCTGGAGAATCTTTTAAAAGTCCATTACTTTTGGTTTGCTCAGTTTTTTACCTTGGTGTATGGGCAGGAGTAAAGAATTCCCCCTCTTTATATGACTGAGCTCAAACCAAATGTCTGTAAAAGAGCACTTCAAAATTAGTTCTATTTGATCATGAATCATGAAACTATACCAAATAGCTCATGAAGAAATTCCTATAAAGAGAATGAAAATCTCTGAATAGTTACAATATAAAAAATCTTAGACCTAAGATTTACTTAAGAACTTTAACACAATCTTTCTTTCTCCTCTGTAGCAAAAATTTTCTTATTTAATTACAAAAGTTCTCTTTAATAATAAAAATATAACTCACTATATCTAAATTTGAGGCACTTTTATTTCAAATTTTCATTTTGTATTTTTAATTTGATTTACCAATTTATCTAGTAATTATTTTGGCATGCTGTTTGATTTTTTTCACATATCTTTAATTTGAACTTTACTTCTTCTGCTCTTATTACATTTTGATGAGAATGTGCTCTGCAACATGTCTATTTGGAACTTACTAAATATGTCTTTATGACAGTGTATCATCTTTGTATTATAAATTAAATATCAAATTCAAGACTTTATATACAGATGATCAGTTTCTTTTTCTTCTCTTTTTTCTTTTTTTTTTTTGAGACAGGGCCTTGTTCTTTCTTTTGCCTGGGCTAGAGTGCAGTGGCGTCATCGTAGCTCACAGCAACCTCAAACTCCTGAGCTCCAGCCATTCTGTTGCCTCAGTCTTCCAACACAGGTGCGTGCCACCGTGCCCGGGTAATCTTTAAAAAATTTTCTGTAGAGATGCGGTCTCACTCTTGCTCAGGCTGGCCTCAAATTCTGGGTCTCAAGCAATCCTCCAGCCTCATCCTCCCAAAGTGCTAGGATTACAGGCATGAGCCACCAAGCCAGCCACAGATCATTAATTTGTATAGTTGTAGAAGACGTAAACAGATGGAAAAACCTACCTTGCTCATGGATTGGTAGAATCAATATCGTTAAAATGTCCATACTACCTAAAGTGATCTACAGAATTAATGCAATCCCTATCAAAATCCCATTATCATTCTTCACAGATCTGGAAAAAATAATTCTACGCTTTGTGTGGAACCAGAAAAGACCTCGTATAGCCAAAGCAATCTTAAGTAAAAAGAACAAACTGGGAGGTATCAGTTTACCTGACTTTAAGCTGTACTACCAGGCTGTAGTGATTAAAACAGCTTGGTACTGGCACAAAAATAGAGACATTGACCTCTGGAACAGGGCTGAGAATCCAGAGATGAAACCATCTGCATATGGTAATCTAATCTTTGACAAAGCTGACAAAAACATACACTGGGGAAAAGAATCTCTTTTCAATAAGTGGTGCTGGGAAAACTGGATAGCTACATGCAGAAGACTGAAACTAGACCCCTACCTCTCACCTCTCACAAAAATCAATTCAAGGTGGATAACAGACTTAAACCTAAGGCACGAAACCTTAAGAATTCTAAATGAAGATGTTGGGAAGACCCTTTCAGACATCGGCCTAGGTAAGGAATTCTTGAAGAAGACCCCCAAAGCAATCGCCGCAGCAACAAAAATAAATAAATGGGATCTAATCAAATTAAAAAGCTTCTGTACTGCCAAGGAAAATATCATTAGAGTGAATAGACAGCCCACAGAATGGGAAAAAATATTTGCTCTCTACACATCTGATAAAGGGCTGATAACCAGAATCTATCTAGAACTCAAAAAAATCAACAAGAAAAAATCAAACAACCCCATCAACAAATGTATAGTTGTGACACTCTTACTTCTAGACCAACTCAGGCAAAACAACGTCGTGAAGCAACAGTACACTAAATGTGGAACTCAAACTTGCCTTCTACAGCTCTTTACATTGGTCAAATAGAAATGTTCACATAAAAATGAAGGATAAGACATGATGTTGTATAAACATTTGATCATTTTTGTGAGTATAATGTTTTCAGAAATCAGTTTGCTCATCTAAAGAAGTAACTTTGCTCTGATTACAGCTGAAATGTTAATGTTTTCCCTCTCTTGCTTCTGTTTATGAAATATGTTTCATCAATGAGAGACGCACTACTAATACTATAGATCTCATTTGCCTTTTCTCTTTTCTTTTCTTTTTTTTTTTTTTTGATGGATAAAAGTGGTGATAATTGAGCTTAAGTTGTTCATCGCCTCCCTGTATGTGCGTAACTTCTCCAGCGCCCCATTACTGGTTAACCACTTACTGCTGGAGGATGGGAATTCCTGACACCAGGTAACATCGCATTAGCATGAACAGCTGGAGCCTGAAATGGAAGGCACCATAGGGACTAATTACCTGAGAAGATTTAAATAGCAAATACCTACCAGAATCTTTTTTACTAAAAGCAAAGCTCTGTTAACCCATGTGTGAAGCCACTGTATGCCTAGACTAATATTTATTTTAAATTTAAATGTTTTAAAGTCTCTCCACTGTAATGCTACTCTGTGACAAAATTTATCCAGGGCAGTAGCCTCATTCACTGTGTCTTATCCTGTGGTATTATGAGCTTAACCTAGTCGGCATCTTTGACGTGGCAGATCTCAGGGATACGTGTCAGTGGAGACCTCAGAGAACACATGTGTTTTTCATCACTACCGTTGTGAGACCCAGGGAAACCATTTCAATGTATTTGACTAGAAGATAATTAAACGTTTGTCAGCTGTGTCTGAACAGGACTGTTGATCCCAGGGTCCCTGGGCTCCAGAGGATCTGTGAAGTCCCTAAAATTATAGGCAATTGTTTGTATATATGTACATATGTGTATTTTTTTCAGGGTGAATAAAGTCTCTTGGATTATCATACTCATTCCAAACTTTGAAGAAGCCTCAAAGTATTACTGCCACATGCCCTCTCCTTCCCCAAGTATTAAGGATCACTAACCCAGATGTTTCTTATTTTCTGGAATTATAGAAAAGTTACCTGCTGTATCCAAAAAGTGGCATATATCCCTGAGAGGAAGAGGCTGACTCATCTGATGGAAAGGAGGACAGATAGAGCTCATTACATAAAGCAGGATTCAGCAATACAGGTCAATATGCCACTGGGGGGATTTTTTAGCCACCTGCAATAAAATGAGAAAATACAGTGTTTATAATTTTAAGAATTAGGTTTTAATCTGACATCATATTTTGCTATTTTTAAATCTTAAACTGATTTCTTAGCTGATGGTGATAACATTAGTGTAGGCATTTATTTTTATAATCTTACATGGTAAAATGCTAAGGAAAGGCTGTGCCGAATCTTTCCTTTATTTA
>NW_012150953.1:248585-258081 GCF_000956105.1 Propithecus coquereli
TTTTTTTAACTTCTTAAACACAGTTTTATCCCAGATCATTCCCATTGATTATCGTGGTGATTGCTCAAATCACATTAATCATTGCACTTTCACCTAGGCTGAATCCTGGTAGTTATTAAATAAATATAAAGTAGCAATAGTTTCTAAAATAGCATCATCATGTAGATTCTATGGTGTACATTTCCTATTGCAATAACTCTCACTGCAGCTTCCACCGCAGTAACTTTCAAACAGTAGACGTTTATGTTTGGGGCACTTGCATGAAAAAAGAAAGGAAAGGGAGAAGTGTAATTATCTGTAATCACTCACCTGTGACATTACCTACTACCTGCATGCCCAGTGTAGATTTCAGTCTAGCACATATAAATGGTATTCACAAGGCAACTTCATACTCCCTGCAACGTGGGACTTTGTTATTTTAAGGTTGTAAAAATGAACTAATGGGTTATGTCTTATATTTCCCATTATTTGAACAACAAAAGACATGTAGATCATACGATTGTAATATTTACAAAATCTCTGTAGTTCCTATTTAAAGTGGAAAAGAATTTCAGGGAAGCATAAGTGTGATGGTTAGTTTTATCTGTCAACTTGACTGGGCCATGGTGCCCAGATATTTGGCCAAACATTATTCTGAAGGTTGTTGTAAAGGTGTTTTTTTGGTTGGCATTAGAATTTAAATAGGTAGACTTTGAGTAAAGCAAATTACACTCCATAATGTAGGTGGGCCTCCTGCAATCAGTTGAAGGCCTGAATAGAAAAAAGAGGGACCTCCCTCCCAGCAAGAGGGAATTCCACCAGCAGACTTGCACTGCAGCCCATCCCTGAATCTTCATCCTTGTGGCCTACCCTACAGATTTTGGACTTGTGTCTCTATAATCACATGAGCCAATTCCTTATATACACACACACACATGCACACACACACATATTTATACATCCTGTTGATTTTGTTTCTTTGGAAAACCCTAATGCTGCTAGTCATCCTGGTCCAGGAATTGTTTATTTTATCAGCATTTTTATTTTCCCAATTTACAGCATGTTGAAAGGTATTGGAATCTGTATATCAAAATGTTCATAGTGATAATTAAGAAATATTTTAAATTTGCTGTACATTAACTAATGGAAAATCTTGATTTTCTTTTAAGAAGGATGCCCAAATAAAACTCACTATATTGAGAAAATGATGATTAAAATCAGATATGAGAAGGTTGGAATCTTGGGATAAACAAGCTGCTATTTGTTGGCATGTTTAATAGCAGACAGAATTTATGTGGACTTAACAGAGGTGTGATCATTGAATTGCAGTAAAGATTAAAGTTGGTGTTAATCCATATGAGACTTCAGTAATATGAAAGAAGCTGAGAATAAGAAAAAAGTATAAAAAATTAAGAAAAATATTTGAGTTGTAAAAAAATTTTAAAAACAATATATTCATTAATTATAAAAATAAAGAATGAGTATATTTGAAAGATAGAAATTCTTGATTATTCTTGAGGGTAAAAACTGAAAACTAGTAAGACAGAAATTGCTGCTAAATATAATTTAAAATCAAGGAGCAATAAAGAATTTTAGGTAATTTGAATGATAATTTGAATATCTGCTCGACCATAACCATACCATTTTCTTGAACAATGAATAGTATATTCTGAAAAATTTGAGCCTTGTATTTTTCACTCACCTTTACCATGAATCTCATTCCCCTTTATCCCATCATTTGGAACGGGGCTTAGTGCCACCAGAAAAATTGGGTAGAGCCTAGTAGGCTATCTCACTAAAGAGTAGTTAGTGTTATCTTTGGATAGCAAGGGGAAGACACAGATCCTTTGAAGTGGAAGAGAGGAAAGAATTAAAAATCAATTTCCTCTTTTCTCTTATAGCCTTTTTATCCTGGCATTGAACCTGAAGGATGTGACTTTTAGGGAGGGAAATAATGAAAAGAGAGAGAGAGAGAAAGAAAAGCAAAACCAGGAAGGATTTTGTCCCAGGTTTAATTTGGGGCACTGGGATTTAATTATGGTTAGACTTTAAAAAGACCTCTGATACATCAAGAATTGCAGCAGGAGAGTCTAATTAACTTGAGGAGAAGACCAAGATCCCTGGAAGCATCATAGAGAGACTATGTCTTGAATTGTACCAGGCACAAAATTGAGCAATGAAGGTTGTTGAGTACTCAGGGAACTAAAAGAAAATAATACACACATACCCACACACACATTTGAGATACATTTTGTACTTATCACTTTACTTTTTAAAAATTTTAATTTCCAATTGCTCACTTACATATAAAAAATTGATTATTTTCTTATTGATTCTGTATCTTACAAATGTGCTAAACTCATTTTTTAGCTCTAGTAGCTTTTGTGTAGGCTCTGGGATTTTGTAAATAGGAATCCATATTGTCTGTCAATAAACACACTTTTATTCTTTTTGCTATAATTTCAATACCCTTTATTAATTTTTTTTCTTGCCTTACTGTGCAGGTGGGACCTCTACTACAATGTTGAATAATATTGATGAGACAGGACATCCATCTCTTGTTGCTGATTTTAGAGGAAATACATAAAGTCTTTAATCATTAAGTATAATATTATCACTAGGTGTCTGTAGATGCAGTTTATCAGGTTGAGAAAATTCCTTTTAATTCTTGATTTTTTAGAATTTTAAACAATGAATGGATATTGATTTTTTTCAAATGTTTTTTCTGCATCTGGAGAAATAATTTTATTTTTATTTTGTCTCATGATATGGTAGATTATATTGATTTAATTTTTAAATCTTGAATTAACCTTGCATTCCTGGAATAATCTGTTCATGACATACTCCTTTTCATTTATTGCTGAATTTGATTAGCTAATTTTTGCAAATATGTTTATGAGGGATATTTGTCCCTTTTTTAAATCTGTAGTGTCTTCTATTTGTATCAGGGTAATT
The DNA here is from genome assembly GCF_000956105.1 of Propithecus coquereli. Classification (NCBI taxonomy): domain Eukaryota; kingdom Metazoa; phylum Chordata; class Mammalia; order Primates; family Indriidae; genus Propithecus; species Propithecus coquereli. Next base: position 251,520 of record NW_012150953.1, read on the forward strand.
CTGGCTTCATAAAATGATTTTGGGAAGTCTTCTCCTTTCCCCTTTTCTAGAAGAGATTGTGTAGAACTGGTATCATTTCTTCCTTAAATGTTTGATAGAATTCCCTAGTAAAATCATCTGGGCCAGGAGCTTTCTCTGTTGTAAAAATGACTGATACAAGTTCAATTTCTCCAATAGAACTATTAATATTACAGTTATATATTTTTTCATGAACGACTTTTTGTAGTTTGTCCCTTTCAGCAATTGTTCACCTCACATAAATTGTCAGTGTACTGGTCTAAAGTTGTTTATAATATCTACTATTAGTCTTTTAAAGTGAGTATATCTGTGTTTATGTCCTTGCTTGATTGCTAATATTGGTAATTTTTGTTTTTTCTCTTTCTAATCAGTCTGGTTAGAGGTTTATTAAATTTATTGATTATTTCAAAGAACTACATTTGGTTTTATTGGGAGTTTTTTGTTCAGAACTTTATTTATTGATGCTGTTATTTTTATTATTTCCTTTCTTAGGTTATTTTGAGTTCCTTTTGTCTTTTTATTAGTTAAGTCATAAGCCTAGATTATCGTTTTGAGTACTTTCTTCATTTGTAATATAAGCATTTACTTCCTTAAATTTCTTTATAAGTACTGCTTTACTTTCATCTTACAAATATTGATATGGTATATTTTTATTAATTAAAATATTTTGTAATTGTCCTTGTGATTCTATATTTTACCCATGGGTTTATTAGTGGTATATTGTTTATCTTCCAAGTTGTTAGGTATTTCCCAGATATTTTTCTATTATTGATTTGCATTTATTTTCATTGTCAACAAAAGTATTTCGTATGATTTCAAGTCACATAAATTTGCTGTGGTTTGTTTTATGTCTTAGTATAGAGTCTCTTGGTGAATATTTTACTTAGACTTGAAAAGAAATGTGTATCCTGTTACTCTTGAGTAGAGTGTTTTATAATTGTCAATTAGGACAAGTTCATTGATAGTGACATTCTGGTCTTTTATATCCTTATTGATTTTTTGTTTATGTCTATCAATTCATGAGGCACAATTGTTGCTGAAGTGTCTAAGTATGTTTTTAAATGTAGGTTTTATCATTCGGGTATGGTGAAGCCAACAGAACAGAAAATAATTGCATACACTGCTGGTGGGACTGCAAACTAGTAAAACCTCTGTGAAATGTAATATGGAGAGACCTCAAAGAGCTACAAGTAGAACTACCATTTGATCCAGCAATCCCATTACTGGGCATCTACCCAAAGGAACAAAAGACATTCTAGAACAAAGACAACTGTACTAGAATGTTTATGGCAGCACAATTCACAATTGCAAAGACACGGAAACAGCCCAAGTGCCCATCAATACATGAGTGGATTAATAAAGTGTGGTATATGTGTACCATAGAGTTATACTCAGCCACAAAAAACAATGGTGATATAGCATCTCTTGTATTATCCTGGATAGAGGTGGAGCCCATTCTACTAAGTGAAGTATCACAAAAATGGAAAAACAAGCACCACTTGTACTCACCATCAAATTGGTATTAACTGACTTAACTGACCAACACTTAAGTTCACAGATAGTAGTAACATTCATCTGGTGTCAGGCAGGTGGGAGGGAGTGGAGAGGATAGGGATGGGTATATACATACCTAATGGGTGCAGTGCTCACTGTCTGGGGGATGGGCACGATTGAAGCTCTGACTTGGGTGGGGCAAAGGTAATATATGTAACCTAAACATTCGTACTCCCGTAATATGCTGAAATAAAAAAAAAAATGCCATCGAAAAGATAGCTTGTTACTCAAAGTTTCCAAGAGGAGTGGCATACCACTCCATGCAGTGCCACACAGGGAAGCACAAGGGTTGCTCGAAAGGCAAAGGAGCAAAGGAAAAATGTGGGCAAGAACCTTTGTTGTGGTTTGCTCAGGAAAGAGCTGGCAGGACAGAGTAACAGGTGTAGGACTGGCTGGTTTAAATAATTTCAGCAGGCCCTGGGCCACAGGAACTCTCCCTAGCCCTTTGCCTGCCAAACTATCTTTAAAAATCCTTTCTCCCAAATTCTTGGGAGACAAATTTGAGAACTTCCTCTCATCGCCTCACATGGCAATTGTGATATTAAACACTTTCTCTACTGTAATCCCTGCTGTCTCAATGTATTGGTTTCCTCTTTAGCAATGGGCAATGAACTTGGGAAGGCTGTAACATTTATCAATACATTTAATTTAATTATTGTTACAATTGATTTAAATTACCATCTTGCTAGTTATTTTCTAGTTGTTCTAATTTGCTTCCTTTTTCCTCAAACTGCTTTTGAATTGAGTATATTTTATTATTACATTTTATGTCTGTTACTGGCTATATGTTCTGTCTATTTTTTCTATATGTAGCTTTAATCTATTACAGACTATTTTTAGGTACTTTATCGCTTCATAGATAGCCTGAGTCTTAAAACAGTAAATTTCCAATTCCTTCCTTCTACTCTTTGTCCTATTACGGCTGTGTATTTTTCTTTTACATATGTTATATACTCTTATACATTGATACCTTTTTTGATTTCTAATGATAAATTACCTCAAAAAGCAGTTAAAAATAAGCTAAAGTAATTTTTATATTTACCTTTATTTCAACCAATTCCAAAATCTTCATTTGTTTTGTAGATGTGAGTGTCTCTCTGTTACAATATTCCTTGTGCTTGAAAACTTCTTTTAAAATTTTTTGAAGCACAAGTCTGTTAGATATAAATTTTCCCAGCCATTATTTACCTGGAAAATATCGATCCCATTTTCACTTACAAATGTGTTTTCACTAGTGTAGATTTAGGTGGTGGTAGGTTATTTTCCTTCCATTATTTTAAGTTATTAATGCATAATGTTTGAATTTGTGTTTCTCTAATAAGAAGTCTTCTATATTTTACTTTTTGCTCATCTATAATGTAGCCTTTTTCTGTAATTGCCTTTAAGAATTTTTTCTTATGTTTTTCCTTCAACTACCTGAACATAATGTAGGTACTGTATAGATTGTTACCAATAACAGTAGCAGAATAAGAATCTGAAATCCGAAATGCTACAGTATTTTGAGCTCCAAAATGATGTCACAGTGGACAATTCTACACCTTACCTTATGTGACATGCCACAGTCAAAATGCAGTCAAAATTTTGTTTCATGCACAAAATTATTAAAAATGGTATATAAAATCTCCTTCAGGCTATAGATATGAGGTATATATGAAACATAAATGAATTCTGTGCTTAGACTTGGGTCTCATCCCCAAAATCTCTAATTATATATATGCAAATATTCCAAAATCTGCAATACTTTTATCCCAGGCATTTCCAACAAGGAATATTCAACTTGTAATGGTTTCTATTATTATATTCTCAAGGTTATTACTCATTTACTCAACTGTATCATTTCTACTGATGGGCTCACCAAAAACATTCTGCATCTCTGATATTATCTTCATTTCTAACATTATTTTTTACTTCTTCTTATAGTTTTTATTTCTCTGCTTTGATTCTCCAATTCACATATGCTCATGTTTTTCATTAGGTTCTTAGTATATTACTCACAGTTATTTTAAAACCTACATCTGTTAGTTCTAATAATCTAGATCATCTTTGAGTATGGTTTTGTTCATGGCTTTGTCTCTTGGCAACGGATTTTGTTTCTTTTTTTTATGTATACGTGTGTGTATGTGTTTGTGTGTGTGTGTTTGTGTGTGTCTTTGGGTCTAATACATTTTGATTGAATACTAGGAATCTTATGTGCAACAGAAGAGACTGAGGAAAATAGTATTCGTGCCCAGAAATATCCACTCCCCTTTTCATGCTGTTAACATAGAAGATTAAGTCAATCTTATCAAGATTTGAGCTGGGTTTAGGTTTTGTCTTTGCTTTTTTCTTCAGTGCAACACACACTTCAAATTAATCTAATGATGTCTTGTTCTTCCACAACACTATTCCATTTTTGATATAGTATCCAAGGCTCAAGACTTTTTCCTCACCCTTCCCAGGGATACAGAGCTTTTTTCCTATATCCTCCCGCTGTGCTCTGGGGATGTCGGGATGGGATTTTCTCCCCTCACTTTGGTGCTTAATGGTTTTGAAAGACAGTCCATTTCCTCCATAGAAACCTGATCTATTTCCCCAGGGCTGCTGCACTGAGGGTAGCTCTTGCTGGTTTCCAGCTATGTGCCCAGTTTTCTCATGAACATACAATAGAGTTCTGAGCAAAAGAGACTGTGAATGGGTGCAGACTCCCTCATTATCTCATCCCCAAGGGCTCTATACTATCAAATTAAGTTGGCTTTAGCTATCTGTTAATATTTTAACTCATTTTATCCTGCTCCTTTATGTTAGCCCTATCTTTCTTTCTCGCTCTGTCACAAGTAAGAAAATCCAGGCATCCAATTTTTTCTTGGGGGAAGGAGCTTTCTCTCTTCAGATTTCAAACCACAACTCAGCTTTCTTATGGTTTCAGGAAAATTTACTAATGTGTTTTTCTGGCTTATTTCTCATTATTAGAGTAGAAATGATACTCTTTCCCGCTAGCTACAAACTAGGCAGAAGCAAAACCATTCTCTTGTATTTTCTTCAAACACATTTACTCGTGCAGTGTTTCATCCAAATATTCAATAAATACATTCCAACAAACCAAATTACAGACTCAGAATTGACACATTAACAGCAATGTTTTCAAGAGTCACATATTTAGATAAGAAATTTTTAATCTGTCCTTTCTATAATTCATCCTATGCTCCATAGCCATATTAAGAATCTTAAAATTAGACTTTGGTAATACAGGCCACTTAAATAAATATATATTTTCTGATAGCTAAATATCATATTAATATAGTATGCAAGTTTAAAATTTCTAAAATGAGGAAAATAACTTTATGTAAAGATGAATGTTTTTCATTGGAGCTACGTGAATTACTTGAGAGCTTCCTGGAGTGATCATGGTCACAAATGTTAAGACATAATTTCAACCTATACTAAGACTATACTACAAGTAAACATTCTCATTTTGACAATTTTCAACAATGATCTATTCATATGTTGTTTCTATGTTATTTAAATGATTGGATAATATAATTATACTCATTTTCATTATTAGTGTAAAAAAGGAAAAAAAAATAATTTGTTCTAATTTCTGTTTTTTTCTAGAGTACTGGCTATCTCTAAGGAGAAGACTCTGAATATTTCTATGATGGTATTAATTCTTTACACGTCCAAGTCCAGTTAGGGACAAAGTTTCTAGAGAAATGTGTAAGTTGTTCTTTTCTGGAAATGGTTCTATTAGGAGATAACTAGAAAGTTTGAAAACCCAGACATCTTAACCAACAATTTTAAATCTGAACATAATGATGCATAGTAGAAATATGTGTGTAAGATTTTTCTTCCTCGATGGAAATAATGTAGTGTGAAACCATTTCTTTCTTTCTTTTTAATTTATTTATTATTCCAGGGTTTTGTGAGGGTACAAACATTGTAGTTACACTTTATGTCTTTGCCTTGCCCAAAGGCATGCCCTTCCCTCCCTTTAGTGCTCCCCGTGTCCTTTAGTTGTAGATTTGCCCCCCATCCCCCTAATTCCTAGAGAGAATTTCTGCCATGTGAAACCATTTCTACAGTATTTACATTAGAGAATTCACAAATAGAACCAACTCCTAATATTATATCTGTTGCCAAAGGAGATATTCACTGGGCAATTAATCAGTCTCTCCACTTTTTACCTTATTATTTTATTACTTATAAAGAAGTTGCAATGAATTGAGAATGAAACAATTCATCATATAGAATATTAATCTAGGTCCTTATTCTAGGCAAAGTGAAAGTAGCCTGACACAGAGGTAAGAGAGTCCTTGGGTACATCGTCTGCTCGTAGACGCAGTACATCACATTTCGCTATGGCAGATTTGATTTATAGGTGCATTATGGCAGGTTTTGGCAGTTTTTCCCCATCTAAAGTCCCTTAAACATTTATCTTCTGAGCAAGTTATAGTTTTCCGTAAGGCCAAGATGCCTGGCCTGAAGTAAATTATAGTGTTAGTCCCAGAGAATTCTTTCCCGTTTTTGTTCGAACAAATGTCTAAATCCTCAAATTTCAGAATCTCATTCTGTTTTGATAATAGCTAAACAACAGTATTTGGTGGCTTTTAGCACGTCAGCGTGATGTTTAGTCTCAGGCATGCATTATGAAGGCTTTCATTCTCAGGATAGGAATGGCTGGTTGGGGTGGTGGGGATGGTGATAAGTGTGAGAATGAAGCTGTGTGGGAAAAAATTGACCTTGAGGTCCTGTAGCAACAAACAAGCTTTTATTTATCAAAATAAACCACTTAATTCCTCAGATATGCACACCAAGGAAACAATCGTCAGACATCTCTAAATCCTTAAAAATACCTAAAGAGCATATCACACGTATTAACAAATACATTTTCTGGTTGAATATTTTATCTTTTGGCTTTTATTTTGATTTTATCTAAACCCATTAATCTTTCATATCAGTAATAAGTATTAGGTGGCATTTAATAGTGACTCCTGATGAACTAAAATTTTTGCGC
>NW_012150953.1:258892-260679 GCF_000956105.1 Propithecus coquereli
TGTGTGTGTGTGTATAGACACAGTGACTAGAAAAATATTAGTATTTTAACTCTTGGAGTTTAAAAATTGGCATGTTCTGTTTTCCTCAATTTGTTAGATGAATAATAATTACAATCTTTTAAAAAATACCATTATGAGCAGTTTATACTTAGGGAATATGTGATATCATCATTCTTTGCATACTACAGAATTATTTAATTACAGGATTATATTATATTGATAATTAGTAAAGTATAGCTGAGAATTTTATGATAGCATTTCATTTGCCTCTGTAAATTTCTTTAAAATGTCTTTTTAAATTAACTTTAACTCATGGAGAGAAATGAGATTTCTTTATCTTTATTAATTTTCTTGAATATCTCTAAGTAGTCTAGCAAATATGATGCAGAAAATGCAAAAACTAAAATAGGGATGTACATGTTCATTTGTTTTCTGCTGTTCAGAAGCTTGGCAGCCTTGAGTTCAGATATAGATTCCTTTGGCTTTCATGAAACCAATGATTACTTTTGAGTTTCAGTTATAAACCCACTCATTACAACTAAAAATCTGCAATTTATCAATTCAATCACATATTCCCAAATTATATAATTTTACCCTTGTATCTCTCAGTTGGAGGAAAATTAGAGAAGTAGATTTTTGTCATAGGATTGTACAAATTTTGGAAAGTATATTTATTAAATGTGTTTAGAAGGTTAACATCTATAAGATTTTTAAAAAAATTGGAAACATACTTAGAAGGTTAACATTGTTAAGTGATACAGGCAAATAAGAACACCTTAGGATTCTTTCCCAACCTCATTTAACACTAGATATTTAATGATCCCCAACACAAGACATAATGATTTATTATAATAGATAATGAACATCTATTATACAGATAATCATTTTGTGTTTTTTTTCTCTCCTATTCACGTAGTTGTTTTTGAGATATCTCTTATTTCATATATCCTCCAGTATGATATCTTTTAATATCCCAATAGGAACCTAAATTCCCATCTAAGTCAGTCAATTTAATACAATAATAGAGAAATGTTTGAAGTAATGTTGCCCATGGATGACATCAATATACGGAGAATAGAAACTTATAACACCCTCCTTAGTCTTGCATTGAGGAGAGGGTTTTTATTATAATCATGATTAAGAGTCAAGAAATATTCTTTTGTCATATAAACTTAAGTGGTTATATTGTACTCACCTGTTGCACATATTCCCATGAAGTACCTTGACTCATAAAGATTAATAACATTTCTCTTAGTTACAATGCCCAACTGACTGAATAGTCTTTCTTGAGATACCTTGAGAATTTTAGGAGGCTTTGAATGCTGGGAGAAGGATTATCAACTCTTACCTTAGCAAATGAATCAAGTGTGACAGAGATTTCTCTATGTCAACTTGAGCAGAATATTTATTGAAACGTGTGAAGAGCGTGCTTTAATATGCCAATAGTAGTATAATGCATGCATACTACAATTACTACCAAGGAGTATCTCTTTTATTTTAGAAATGGTTGTTTATTATTTTTGTTCTAGAGATAGTGAATCTATGTTTTGCTCAATGTCCTACTATCAATTGCAGTACCACTTTGCTCTAAAGGAACCTAGATCTAGAGCTTGTATCTTTAGCTGTTATGCTATTTTCTCTTAATATTTCAAGAGATTGCAAACACCTCAAAACACAGGGACATGCCATATTTTCTTTGTAGCCACAATACTTTTTATAAAATATAGTAAGTGCTAATCATATATTAGTTATAGGAATGTTTGGAATGAAAGCAATTTAATTCAGGG
>NW_012150953.1:261702-263270 GCF_000956105.1 Propithecus coquereli
ACTGTTCAACACTTAAGTGCACATATAGTAATAACATTCATTGGGTGTCATGCAGATGGGAGGGGGGAGGCAGGAATGGGTATATTCACACCTAATGGTTGGGATGAGCACTGTTTGAGGGATGGACATGCTTGAAGCTCTGACTCTGGTGGGGCAAAGGCAACATATGTAACCTAAACATTTGTATCCCCGTAATATGCTGAAGTAAATAAAAGAAAAAAAAAAGAAAATGATACGACTTATTTAGTCTTTAGTTAAAAATAAAAACAAAATGAAGTAAGCTTTACTAGCATTTAACCTACATACTGATAGGTCCAAAGGTCAAACATTGACATGTTATGTTATATCCAGGAATATTGTCTTTTATTAGAAGAGCTGTTGAACTAGGGATAAATAGGGATATACCATGATAGTTTATATTCTATCTTGTTCGGTAGTATGGATAGTGGAGATATATATTGAGAAAAGAAAGGGAATTTCACGGCATGGAGGGGCTAATTCACTTTTAGCATATTGTAATGTAATACAGTGAACGTGTTTTCATTTAAGGAATCTATCAATTATATTGTTTTAAATAGCAGAATCTCTAAAATATTTTTGTAATGCAATAGAGTGCTATGATTTGAATGTGCCTCCTCAAAAGCTCAGGTGTTGAAACTTAATGGCCAGTGTGATTATAATTATCAGGTGGGGCCTTTAAGAGGTATTTAAGCCATGAGGGCTCCTTCCTTGTGAATTCAATTAAAGCCCTTATAAAGGAGGCTTCACGTGTTAGGCTCTTTTGCCCTTCTACATTCCAGCAGATGAAGAAGCACTAAGCCTCCACTCTGGAGGATGCAGCAACAAGGCACCATCTTGGAAGCAGAGAGCAGCCCTTAGCAGACAGCTGAGCCCGCTGTTAACTTGATCTTGGACTTCCCAGCCTCCAGAATGATCTCTTTGGGCCAGAGGGATTTAAATGGGCTTGATGGCCTCTAGATCCTGTTGAGAAGATGGATTTAACTGAATAGGAATCTGACTCCTCCCTGAGGAAGTTCCATGCTGAAGTGAAGATGGTGTTTGTGGAGATGGATTCACTTGACGTCTGTTTTTCAGCCTGTTTTTTCTCTCTTGGGTTCTACTGGTCTACAGAAGAAGAAAGGAAAGCATTTAGCACGCATAGAAGTCTTGAGTAAGCCTACTTTATGCACTGGTAAGATATCATTTAATTTTATTAATTTTCTCCTTATCGGCCTTATTTCCACAGTCATTTACATTGAAGTTAGGGCTTCAACATAATGATTTTGAGGTACGGGTACAATTCAGTTCCTAGAAAGTCCATGGACTTCAGAAAAACACATATAAAAAATCTTCAGAAAATTCGTGCTTTTCTTACCTCTTAGGACTGTTCAATGAAGCACTTCTCTAATACCCTTCATGTCAAAAAGGCTTTGTGAATTTTTCCCTAAAAATTCAAACTGGGTACAGCAAATATGAGTTTAATTTCTGCACATTTTCATTAAGTGGGTATGACCTCTTGAAAAGGGAAAGCTGCCTATTGAATCAACATTGCAAATAAACTCAAAATT
>NW_012150953.1:263320-264430 GCF_000956105.1 Propithecus coquereli
GTACAATTCAGTTCCTAGAAAGTCCATGGACTTCAGAAAAACACATATAAAAAATCTTCAGAAAATTCGTGCTTTTCTTACCTCTTAGGACTGTTCAATGAAGCACTTTTCTAATACCCTTCATGTCAAAAAGGCTTTGTGAATTTTTCCCTAAAACTTCAAACTGGGTACAGCAAATATGAGTTTAATTTCTGTACATTTTCATTAAGTGGGTATGACCTCTTGAAAAGGGAAAGCTGCCTATTGAATCAACATTGCAAATAAACTCAAAATTATTCATATGCTATGAGAAAAGAATGTTATTAAAAACCTTGTTCAAATAGAGTTAGCACCTCAAAAAAGTACCTAAAATTGGTTACAGTTAAATTACAAATATTCAATGTGAAGAAAATTTAGACAAGTTTATATTAGTTTACTGAAGAGTGTGTCAGTATCAATTTATAGTCTCTCAGTTTGAAATCCACTCTTCCTTGCATATTTTTTGGTACTGGAGGTGAACTCTGTAAATATTTCTCCCTTGCTAGTTGGCCCAATATTCAGCATTATCAGTAGAGAGAAAGCAAGAGATACCAGAGAAGAAAGGAGCTTCTGTTGCTAGTCTGGTGTGCTTGTCTGGTTGGGCTCCTCCAGAGTGTGGTTGTTTTCGGTATCACCCCAGTGCTCGCAGCAAGTAATCAAAAAATGACAGCTTTCTGCTGAGTTCATGAACATACCACACCTCCTGTACCTTTCCAGCAAGTGTGACAGCAAGACACACTCCCCCTCCTCAGACTCCTGATTCCCAGCCTTAGCCCCATTAGCTTCTAGTCAATTTCTTTGGCCACCCAGGAGGCCATTCTTTACATGCCAGTCTTGGCCTTCTAAATTGTAGAGAACTTCTGCCTGGGAACAACCTAACAAACTTCTCTGACATCCAATGGGGTGCAACTATACTTTCTCCAATTCAAAACTACAGAGCTCAGAGTGAGAAAGGAATTGGAGTTCAGGAGCACTATCAATAAAGGTTTTCAATCCAGTGCTTTCAGTTTTGATCTTGGTGGAAATCACTCTTAGTGGAAACTCTTAATAGTTGGACTCCCATTTCATTTTTTGCTTTTGTTCTTTCTCTTA
>NW_012150953.1:266855-268158 GCF_000956105.1 Propithecus coquereli
GGTCTTTACCTACACCCACTTTTTATTGAAGTCTCTTATTATTCCTGGCAGAGAAATCATATTCTTGATGATCTTAGGTATTTTCTGCTTTTCCTAATGTAGTAGTAAACAACAAATATGAGAGATATAATTTTAATAAGAAGTACTATTTTGGACAACTTGTTTATTATTGGATTCTAAGACTGCCTGAGAACCTTCTAACCACACCCTACTCCCCACCAGCACCACTTTATGAGAATATTCAGGAATCAAGGAGGGTATTGTATTTCATAATATATATTACGCCTTTAGTATTTTTAAAGAACAAATGCAGTCAACTCCTATGGGAACTGGTATGTTACTAAGAGTTTTACTCAACAGGTTCTATTTTTATTCCATGTTAAAGTAAAGTTTGCTTGGTCTTGATTCATCGCACTGCTGTATTTAAAGTTTCAAGTTTACCTTCCCACGGAAAGTGGCAGAGAACTATAGCTCAGATAATCTAAATTCCAGGAATATTACTGAATGATATTGAAGCATTTCAAAAGTACTTTCTAAATTTCCAAAACTATCTCAGTTTAAATATTAATTAGTATTGGTCCCTAATCTCTATGAATAGAGGAAAACATAAGTGTTTGTTTTTCTTTTAAATTATAACATATTATGCATTTTACAAAAATAATACTCTGTTCAAGAATCAAAATAATTCACTTTTTGTTCTATGAAATCAAATTATATTCTATATGTGAAAGTGTGGACTTCAGTATCTCAACGCTGAAGTATCTGCATTTCTTGGGTACATTCACACAATTGGGAAGCTCCACCCTGCCGCATACTTTGAAATTCAGGTTCATGCTCAGTCGTTCACATCATTTCTATTAAGGCAGCGCTTGGACCATTTGTGTGAGAATCACTCAAGTGCTGTTTCCATTGCAAATTTTTGTGACTGGCTCTAAACTTGCTAATACAGAGTCTATGGGTTAAATGCCTGGGAACATACATTTTTAAAAAAGTGCACCTAGAGACTGTGATGCATATCAACAGTTGGGGTTCACTAATCTGTTTCAAACAGATGTGATTAAAAAAGGAGTGAAACAAAAATTATAGCCTTCCTACCTTGTGGTGAGAAAAAATGCACTAATGCACTATTTATAATCATGCTATTTCATTTCTAAACTTCTTTATCTTAGATATAGTGAGAGTGGGGCCAAGAAAGTATTAGTTTTTCCAGGATCCATTCTATCCAACATCCTTTAGCCTAGTCTCATTAATTGTTTTAAATAGCTACTCTATTGTCTGGGACTCACAGATTATGCAGGCTCTC
>NW_012150953.1:272133-272924 GCF_000956105.1 Propithecus coquereli
GGACAAGGCAGCTCTCTGGGGCCTCTTTTATAAACATACAACCTGATTTATGAAACCCTGGCCTCATAACCTGTTGACTTCTCAAAATCCTCACATTGGTGATTACATCTTAACATATGAATTTGTGGGAGACACTAACATTCATTACTACCAATTAGTAAAAGGGCAATGGAATAAGAGAGAGTTAGGGGAAGAAAGAGTAAACAAGATAATTTTAATGCCTTCAAATAAATAAGTTAGATGTCAGCTCCAATCTTCAACCAAGTAGAGGCAGCAGACATACCCCAGTAGCCTCATGGATGACAGAGAATCCAAATAGGGGAAGAGAAACATCTGGGCTTGAGCCAAGGTCCTGTTACTTTGTATACCTAGAGGAAGAAAGATTGAAGTAGTCATATTATTAATATATGCTGATTTTATGAGAAATTCAAGATATGTTCCTTTTTAAAAGTTGGCTTAGTCCTTGCGCTAAGATCATATTAATCAAGGGTAGGACTTTTCTTCTTCTACTTTAGAATAGAGAGGTCTTGCTTTTGATCTTCATTTGAATGAATTAGAGCATGGACAATTTATGAGAGTGGAGGCAGGTGAAAGAAGAGAAGCTTGAGTGCCTCTTAAAAGCTATTTATCTATTTATTTGATCCCACTCTTCCTAGCTGCCTTTATATCCTGTTATTTATACTTCAAGATAAACTAGAGTTGAGTTTAAAAAAATTGTCATCAAAAAACCCATAAAGATTATTTAATTCTAAACTTTTCTTACTGCATTTTTGAAATCATATATGAAAATA
>NW_012150953.1:272974-273293 GCF_000956105.1 Propithecus coquereli
TCAAATGAAAAGTACTAAGATGTATTTCATTTTGTTAAATATATTGCTGGTCTTATTTTAGATAATATAACATTAAGAGGTATAATAAAATGACCTTATTTTTGAATTAAAAAGCTTACATATTATCTCATCTTTGTGATTGTGATCTGCAAGAACATTACTTGGCTTAGCATAATACCTATTAATACAATATAGTACATGCTCAATAAGTATCTGTATGTTAATGCTTAACTGAGAAGTAAAGTAATAACATTAGAATCTTGTTTTAAGAACTCATGTTATAAAAATCACATTCCATAAGAATATTATTTATTTTGTT
>NW_012150953.1:284902-286591 GCF_000956105.1 Propithecus coquereli
ACCACTTGGGCTCTAGTTGTCCCTGGGGGCACATTATGTAGGCCCTTTTCATACCCTTAGACTTAGAGCCTATTACATATCCTTGGGAGCTCAGGGACTAATAGGCCTAAGGGTTATTCTTGTGCTCCATGGGCCTACGCCTGATCCAGTAGTAGAGCTTCGTAAGTGGATTGTTCCCACTGCCTGTAGCAGTATTTCTTTTGTGGGATTATGTGTGATTGAGCAACCAGAAAGGTGCTGACACAGTGTTTTTCTTGTGACTCTCAATGTTATTTATACACAGGATTCATTCAGGACTTGGGGCTACTACTGGCCCACTGCATTCTCTTGGGTTAGAATTATGTGTATGATATGTTCAGTTGGCTTTTGCACACCCATGGTTCCACCACAATGTCACCTGTGGTTTATAAAACCTGAGTGGCAGCAGATGTCATTAATCCTCTAAACACCTTAACCCTGATAGCCACTCATGCAGCAAACTCCAGGTTATGCGTGAGGCAGTCTGTCAGGGATGCTGCCACTTACTTATTCTAAGAGTTTTCAAGACTCTTGTTCCACAGAGGCAACACACTAAATTGATACCATCTCTTGACTTTAACACTAAATATAGATGAGGATATTATGGTCTCCCTAGTCAGTCTTATGTCATGCCAGAGAAGGGATGGACATGACTTCCTGAATGGGACAGCTCTTTTTGCTCTACCCATAGCCACCTGGCTAACCTCCCTGCTGATGTGTGGAAGCCTAGAGTGTAGCCATCACTGAAAGAGATCACATTCTATAATAGAAATGAAGTGATTATGTCCTAAAGAATCCAAGAGAAAACATGGTTGGAAAATGTGTTGTTCTATGTCAACATTAAAAATTCTGAATGGTAAATTTAACATGGCCATAAAAGAAATTCTCATTCACATTTTCCTGCATATTCTTGGTAAGACATCCATTTGTGCCCACTAGGAAGCACAGTAACAACATTTGAGAGAATCACTGGAAACCGATATTTATGGTAGATGATACAGCATCATGAGTAACGATGTAATCAGTGTGGGCATTAAATAAATGTGGAAAGGTACTGAAAAGTCAAGAAGATCTATGTTATAATTTCAATTCAAACGGTTTCCCCAAAGCCATGACATTATGAGTAATAACTGCATTTATATTCTTTTTTCATGGTGGGAGATACACATTTAACAAAAAAGAGCATGAAGACCTGGTTCCTGGATTTGAATAGCAAAAAGTAATTCCTATACATTACAAATAATCGTCACATGCATTGGTTGGACAATAAGCAAATTCTTAAACATCTCTACTCACTTCAAATTTATATCAATAAACTACTCCACATGGATACATGAATCTTATACTATTAATACATTTTTGTAATAATTGTTTATATAGGCTGGAGCCCTGAAAAAGTATTTCCCAGGGACTTCATAAACTAGGAGTGACCCTATGTGGTTCTAGGAAAGATATTTATATTAAAAATAAGGAATAATGCATTTCCACTTCATATCCTACAAAAAATGTATTCAAAATAGATTATACACTTTAAATTTTTGGAGACAAAAAAGAAAATCTTTATGAAACTGGACAGGAAAAAATTAAAATTAATTGGAAAGGGAGGGATGGAGGGGATGAAGGGGGAAGCAAAATATCAATGTATTTATTACTACTGAACTGTACACTTAA
>NW_012150953.1:286701-288090 GCF_000956105.1 Propithecus coquereli
TAAAAATAAATAAAAATGATATTAATATGGAGCTTGAACCACTTGCATAAGTATCTACATGTTATACTACTACATAATTAATATTAATATTATTATACATATATATCATCAAATGTGGGCTATGAATGTAACTGGGCAGTTTGAGGATTTTGTCGGTGCCCCACCTATCTTCACTTTACACATTATTTCCAAGTACGTAAGCGCAATTTCCAATTGCCAGCAACTGCATCTTTGCATCTTTTCCAGAGGGAATATCAGTCAGGGTTCAACCAGAGAAACATATATATATATATGTATTTGTATGTATATATACGTATATGAAATTAGCATTGGCTTGGCTCACATAATTGCAGGGGTTGGCTGAGAAAGTCTGAAATCCATAGGGCAGGCAGATTCAGAAAGAGAAGAACATGGTAGGTTGAAACACACCAGCAGGGATCAAAGCTCTTGTCCACAGACAGAATTTCTTCTCTTTCAGAGAAGCCTCAAGCCCACATGTGAAGCCTTCCAACAGAGTTAGTCAGGATCAGCCAGATTATCCAGGATAATCTTTACTTAAAGTCAACTAATAGTTAAATTACATCTGCAAAATCCCTTAATAGCAGTACCTATATTAATGTTTGACTGAATAGCTGGGGACTGTACTCTAGTCAAGCCAACACATCACAGAGTCATGTCACAGGGCTTTCTCTGGAGGAATGAGGTGTCTGCCTAGGCCACGCTGGCAGAACCAGGCGAATAACTGGCCACTCCCAAACATCCCTCAACCAATAATGAATGAATACTGGTGGAAAGTACCTCAGCTTTCCAGCCCCGTGGGCAGAATAACTCTAAAGTCAATATTCCACACTGGTTCTCAGAGTTCCTTAGTAGAATTCAGTTCCAGCTGCCTACAAGAGTACTTGTGTGTTACCGCCATGTGAGCACCCTAGTGTTCATCAATTAGTACCAATTTGAGGGCAAGTACAAGTGCAGCCCATTCTTCCGATCTTGTGAAGAATGTTAGCATAATTTAAAATGATCATTATTGAATTAAATGTATTTGTCACAATAAAACAAATCTTTCAATTAAATTTTACAATGTATTATGCTATCAAAATTATTTGAGTGAATAAATGAGAGGAGATTTTTTTGCATAACCATAATTCCCCCCTCCCCCAATGGAAAGCTATTTCTGACTTCTAAGGCAATCAATTGTTATATCTTATGGAAATCATTCTTTTCTGTAGGTATTATATTTAAAACATTAATAACAATAACATTGGACTTTGAAAAGGAACGTGAAACGAATACAGCCACACACAGGTGTTCAACTATTTTGTTTTGTTTCTGGCCTTCTTGTTCCATGATTTTGATGCATATAGTTGTTTTCGTCTTAAAAATTGGTTT
>NW_012150953.1:288585-292744 GCF_000956105.1 Propithecus coquereli
CCTCCTCTTCTATGGCTTCTCCTATGATCAGCTTCCAAATAACCTACTTTCCCTGGAAACCCTGCAGCCAGCTCTCCTCTGAAGGAAGGCAAACTAAGACAATAAGTAATATTACAATATTGTTTAAGCACTGTCAAGAAAATATCAACATGTTTATTTTAAATTTTCTTATATAATCATATTTAATTGTTGGCACATTTCTTAAATGAAAGGTCATTCAATATAGAAATATCGAATAGAAATTTTAAAAAATGCACCTATTTTATGTTTCAAATCTGAATGATATAAATTTCTAATGCAAACACAATCATTCTTTATTCTTTGTCTTTTCATGATTAAATTAGTGATGTGGGTGTACATAGGTTGAGCACCATTGATTTATCGAGCTGCTATGCCCTTAATATGTTCTGGGATTGAGAATATATATATCAGGAAGGAGAGGGTCTTGAAGACTAAACCGAATTTTTTTTTTTTTACTACAAATACTATATTTACATGAGCAATTCAATTATAAACTGCTCTCATTTATTTACACATTTTTGCTATCTGAAATATTGAATTACGGATAAGAGTAAAATGAGGAGTGCAAAGAAATGGGTAACTTGATTTTGCGAGCTTGTGGAAATTGGTTTAATTTTCTATTAATAAGTGAGAAAAACTTCTCTAAAAAATTTGCAAATGACTAATGTTAATTGTGCTGTTTCAACACCTAATTGTAATATGTAATGTGGATTTAATGTCACTAGCTTAAGTGTGCTTTTACTAAAAGCATTTTAAATTACTGAAGATTTCATTGTGTTATAAAGACATTTTTGTTTCCTTAAGCTTGAAATCTAGTCTACCTTCTCTGAAAATTGTCCTCACTTCTAATCTACTGCTTTTGGTAAAATGTAATTTACTGCTAAGTATAAACTGAGGATTATAGAAAAATTCAAACATCTTCTTAACTCTACTCTCATTATTGTGTCTGCCAAAATAAAACTAAACCAGTATGACTACAGATTAGGATATTAAAATAGTACATATTCAAGATTATTAGAGTATTTGCAGTAAAATGTAGCAATTTTCCTGCATTTACCGTAGTAAATTATGGGTTGTTTAATGGATTGTTTAAAAGTAGCAAATGAAACTTATTTCTTGGAGCAATTGAGCTTGTTCAATAGATTAATATTATTCATGATATTGTGTTTAGAAAAAAAACGTATATAACAAAATTAGAGAGAAGATACCATAAACCATTATTATAGATTTTTAAAGACCATTTAAAAGTAACTGTATAGCCTTTGGAACCCTATGCAACTGTTAATGTATCTATGGATTTTTATTACAACATCTGCTTTGTGAGAATAACAACTTACATTTGGAAATAATTCAATAGAACACTGTGTCTGAGAATCTTAAGGACAAGTGTGAAATTGTTTTATCTTCATTTTTCTGGGAGCTCTGGACAGCTGATGAGAGTGTGGAGAGCATCTGCTGCAGGGGCAACTCATGGGATACTTGTCAAATTGATTGTGCTCAGAAACAACCAAGACACAACAGAAAGAGAGCTCCTAATCACATTGTATTTACAGTGTTGTTCAAACCTAGGAACTGAATAGCTTTGCTGGACAGTTTAGGACTTTTAATTAACAAATTATCCTATTCATATATTTCTCTTTAGGTGACTGAAATGGATTTCCATTAGGCTTTGTTTCCATATGTCAAGAAATTTCTGACTAAATAAGAAACACATTGATGAATTAATTTTATAACCAGACTGTCATACCAAGGACAGGGAAATAAAAATCATTCTACTATGTCATATTCTCCTTTAAAAAGTGCACTGCCAGTGGTTTTTGTTTGGTCTGTATGATTACACTGTTTTCAGTGACTAAAAACCATGGGTGCCTTAGAAGGTAATTGATGTTTTCAGTGAACAATACAAGTGATTTAGGCATTATAAAATTACTGATAAATGCAAGCATATTCCATTTCTATGAGTATATGTATATTTTGTCAGATTATACCATTGTCATTACTTTCTTCTGTTGGCTAGAACTCTTTCTTCACATAAATGTTTGAAAATAGAGGCCTATAAGCTGTTAGAAAAAACCTAAAGAGTGCAAGATTGTAACAGATTCTTGTTTTTGTTATTGCTGGTTTTATTGCTGACTAAATGTCTGGAAAGGAAAAAAAAGTCAATGTAGAAAAGATTGTAATAAAAGTAAAGGTGATTAATTAGCATGTATAATTAGAAATCCCATCAGGAATACAATAAGTGTGAGTGCCAGGTAACCCAGATTGATGACAGTAAGAAGAATGATTAGATCTTTATTCCCACTAATTTTTTTTCTCCTAGTTCAAGTTGGTACCATTGACAAGAAAATGAAATGATAAATAGATCCAGAGTATATCACTGTGGCATAAAAATTATTTTGAGCTGAAAACATTTGAGAATCAACAAATGCAGTAAGAGGCTTTGTTTGAACCCCCGTCCCCCCGGCATATTTGCCTAAAAGCAGAGCCTGCAAAAGAAATTCAACTACCCTAAATGAGGAGCTTTGTAGGAGTGCGTCTCCACATATTGCTAAAGCTGCAACATCCATTGGCTGAGCACGCAAATAATGAGAATGGAGGGCAAAGTCAATGAGGTCCACATGTATTCTCCTTCAGGCTTCGTTCTCATCTTGCCACAACCGTGAATGACTTGAAAGTATTTTATGGACACTCAAATTTGCATTATTAGTTTGTGTGTACAAACCCAGTAAATAATATATTCACTATTAGGATTAGAGCTGGAGCAAACGATTTCTAAAATATTATAGATATTTCTGAATAGACTCAATATTTAAAATAGTATTATATGCTTCATTACTTTAGTAATGAGCATGTGTCCTCTGTTAATATACCTAAGCATTAATACAAGTAACATGAGGAATATATCTCCATATTTGCCTTAATCAATCTTCAAATTTGCTGTAAAAATAATGTTTTCACCTATGGCTAGCTAATCTATGCTTGCAATATACTTACTATGCATCTACAGTGATAATTGCCATGTAATTGGTGCTACAACCCAAGACACTATAGCATACAAATGGCTCAAATATTCCTTGCAAATTTGTGCCCCACTTGTTCTGACTAAAGAAAATAGCACTCATTGCCAGTGTGCTTATACTTGTACTTATTGCTTAAAGACATCTTCTCTATTACTTCTGTGTGGCCAGGTGTGAAATGAACTAGCCAGGATACTTTCGGGGGAAAAAAAGCAACAACAACAACATTTTTTTTTTCAGTCATAACAAACCACACTGTATTTTGCTACGTTTTCTTTTCAAAGTGGAATATATAAGCATTTGTGAATGGCAGCCAAATTGATTTGTCTTAACAGGCATGAAAGTTGATTAGCAATGAGTAAGGCAAGCCTTAAAAGAAAATTAGTCAGAAAATAATAGCATCATTGAACCATTTTTAGTTAGTGGAGTCAAAATACCATATAACTTGAGTCGTAAATTGAGTATTTAGAATGATACCTTTTTTAAAGTTTTATTTCATTTTTAACCGATGCATAATAACTGTACTTATTTATGGGGTACATGGTGATGTGTTGGTACATGTATACATTGTGTAATGATCAAATCAGGGTAACTAGCATATCCATCACCTCAAACATTTGTCATCTCTTTGTGGTGAAAACATTCAAAATCCTCTTTTCTACCTTTTTGAAATATATAATACATTATTGCTAACTATAGTCATCCTATTCTGTAATAGAACACCAGAAATTATTCCTCCTATCTAACTGTAACTTAGACAACTGATCTCTCCCAACCCCTCCTCCCCCACTCTTCTCAGCCTCTGGTAACCACTATTTTGCTTTCTACTTCCATGTGCACAAGAAACATATACAGGGCTTGTTAAAATATAGGTTGCTGAATCCATTGCCAGACATTCTGATTCAGCAGATCTGTGTTGAGACCCATGAATTTGCATTTCTAACCAGGTCCCAAGAGATGTTGAGGTTACTGGTCTGGAGGCAACAATTTGAGAACTGCTGGTATAGGGTGAAATAAGTTTCACATATGTTTCTGATTCTATCATCAATTCCACAGTTGAAGTTAACTGAGATTTATAGAAAGCAATGAGGAATGAGACAAAGTTATATCTACCTACCTAC
>NW_012150953.1:292794-295885 GCF_000956105.1 Propithecus coquereli
TATAGAAGACTATGAAAAAGACATGTGAAAATGCATAACCTACTGTAGTTTCATAACCATAAAATCAGGATAATTAGGTATTCAAAGATTCATTTTTCCTAAATAGAAATTTCCAAGTTGGTATAGAATATTAGAGAAAAGTATTAAATTGTAATAATTTCTGTCAAATCAATATATTACTATATCTTACATAATGCATATTAATATATATATATATGTATAATTTTTATATATCCAGTTTTAAATAATACAACCCAGAAATCTTTGGCCATTCTTAATATACAATAAAACATTTGAAGAGGTCTGAATATAATTAGGATTTTGCTATAATTTCTCTTATACACATACACATATAGTAAGACTTCACAGTGGTTATAAAAATGGAATGGCTTTATAGTAATCCTGTTGACCTTGAAATTAAATTTATTAAGTGGTATATTTGAGAACGGTCTAAAAATAAGGCTATCTGGAAAAGAAAGGTGGTGGTATCTACTTAATTACAACTCTAACATTGCAATATTCATACTTACATCTCTTTAGTAAAGACAATTAGCAATATGGTTATATAGCAAAATACAGAAACATATTTAATTGATTATATGAAACGAAAAGCAAACTAATTTATAGCTGTTAAAATTTTCGAAATATTTGAGTCACAAGAAACATTGAATTTTCTGTAAACATTAGTAATTAGTTAACCAAATTCACTGTGCCTTTCCTTAGCTGAATATTTGTAAATAAAACTAAAAAACCAACCAACAAAAGTTCTGATATCATAGGCGTATGGTAATATTTTTCATGTTTTCTTGTTATAATTCTACAATCATTAAATGTGACTTCCAACTAGTCACCAAATATTGCTAAAAAATATATTATCAGCATTCTGTTGGATATATTAGATAACTTCCTTTCTTTTCTCCTAGGGCAATAGGACTTCCTTCTCACTTCAAAAAATAGCAATTCAGTGTCGGGCCTCTTATAATGGTGATATTTACCTTTGGATCCTTAGACTAAGCCAAAAAAAAAGTGTCAGAAACAAATTAATTTAAACATATCATCAAAGTGATGGTGTTTTTATAAATTCAAAATATCTCTGCTTCAAAATATGTAGTTCTTCTTAAAATACTTATTATTTCTACTTCATTTTATTTTACATTTGGATTTATTTTGTTTTTATTATGTAGGTAGATGTCCCATTTTTAGAGACCCACCCAGTTTCTACTATTTTGTTTGATTTATCATACTCCATCTGAAACTTTAAAACACTTTAATACTTTTATGCATATTTATAACTTGTTTTGGCAACCATATCATGCTCCAAATTGAGTCTGTCTTTTTTTCCCAACTGTAAAGCACCATTTTCTTCAGTATCTTTAGAGGCGATCAAGTTAAAAAAAAAAAAAAATAGCTTCAGCCATTGAAATAGGCTTACAGCATGTTTCAAGAATCTTACTCCTGGTGCTGTGTGAACTGCAAAAATGTAAATCCATTTTGTTTAATATTTTATTAACAGATGGCATTCATGTGTGGGCATACAGGATACCATATATGAGCATCAATATGTATCTCTCAGAGTGGAACTTCAGGCCAAGAATGCTGAGGTTGTTATTTTTCCTGAATATCTGAACCTCATTGTCAATGAGTTTGTCAAATCAGGAGCAGTAGAGAGGTGAAGAAAATTCTTCACAGGAAACACAATATGAATAATCTGTAACTGATCTCCCATTCATCCTCAGCATACTTTTTTTTAAAAAACTCTTTTTTAAATATCTTAGTATGACAATCTCTTTATAAGTGGAATTTGTTCACAAAAGACAAATGATTATGTTGAGAAGAAGATTGAATAACATCTCACATGTGCCATATGAGTTGCAAGACAATTGTCAAAAATATGTAAAGATGTTGATTTTTGTTTCCTGTATATTATATTTGTAAATTATGAGATTTAATTATAAAAACAAAAGCAGAAAGATCATACATTAAGTGTATATTTTTATCAAAATAGATGTGACTTTATTAAACATTTTCAAGCTAGCTTAGAAGTGGAACTTTTCCACTTCTACTTTTTATAAATGAGAAAATCTGAGACCCACAAATGCTAAGAAAATTTCTTAAAGCCTTTTATGAATTAGGGAAAGCCTGAGGCTAACACCTGGCTTACGACTCCCAAAGTAATATCTTTTCCACTGTTATTTGAATGACTAAAAAGTATTTTGTACACCTCTACTTTGGGGGTTTCTGCAGACAGGCAGACTGTAAACAATCCATTTTGATATTGAGAATTAAATACGAAGTAAAAGTTAAGAGGCACAATTTCTCAGTGGATTAAGAGTGATAGCCATGGATCCAGAATGCCTTGAGTCATATCCCACCTCTGCCATTTAACAGCCTTGTAACTTTCCCCAATTTACTTTGTTTCTATGTGCTTCCCTTTCCTCATCTGTTCAATGGGGATTTTAGAAGCCATTGCTTCATAAAGTTATGGAAGCATTAAATGATTATAGACATTAGAAGCATATACAGCAGTGCCAGGAACAAATGAATATTCAATACATGTTACTCTTTATTATCATTTAACAATGGGCTAAACTTGAAACCATTATTCTCATTTCATAAATAAGGAAAATTAAGGTTTAAGGTTAAATGATTTACCCAAAGTCACACAACTAATTTCTGAAGCCGTAATTTGAACTATAAAATATCTGACTGCAAAGATAAATTTATAGTATCTGCCCTAGCAACTATAAGATTGGACTTCCCTCCAATCCACCTCAGGCTCGTTGTATCAAGCCAAGGAACCTAAGTTCTAGCTCACAAGTTTTTCAAAATAGATTCGCCTGACTCTTGTCCCAGAATGTGCTAGGATGCAGGGAGGTTCAACATTTCTCAAATCATACTGCTTTTGTCTCCTGCTACATTAAATCCATTTAGTTGTCTGCTCAAGGCTTAGATTAACATTAGTATAAAATGAAGTTGATAATCTAATATGTGTAAAATATAGAAGACTATGAAAAAGACATGTGAAAATGCATAACCTACTGTAGTTTCATAACCATAAAATCAGGATAATTAGGTATTCAAAGATTCATTT
>NW_012150953.1:296375-302669 GCF_000956105.1 Propithecus coquereli
TTACTTTTTGGGGAAGGATATGAAATAGCATGAGGGTAGAATACCTTGGGACATAAACTTTATTTGTAATATTGTGCTCTTTCATATAAACTAACGTGAAACAACTATGGCAAAATGTTAATATTAATTACATCTAAATATTTCATACATGTATATTATTTTCTCGTTTTCTGTAGGTTTGTGGCACTGCAAATAAAATATTAAAAATGTTGCTTATAACCTAGGTAATACATATCTACACTCAGATACTTCAATAAATATATTGGATGTTATTTTCTTTCGGTGATTTTTTAAAACTTGCCCTGATAAACTTTACTCATAAACTTTCTCTGATTTTCTGTCTCTGAAAATGGTAAAAGGAATTTTCTGTTAATCCCCTGAAGAACTGTCTTTTCTTCAGTAGCCAGAATTTCTTTTAGTTTGAATTCCCCAGATAATTTTCCTTGCACTTGATTTTGTGTTTCCTGTGTGTACTAGCCATTTTTATAGCACCAGTATTCATTACGTTGATCCCTGACCATGTTACAGCACAGTTTTTTAAAGCAGTTTGTGTTGGCATGCAGGCAAACAACAGAAAAGAATTCCCTTGGGCTCTTCTCTGTATTCCCTTACAGCACAAGAAAATAAAAATTTCCCACTTTTTAATAAATACTTTTATTAGAACCATGTGGAAGAGGGATTAGATTGTTTTCTTAACTCCAAAGGGCAGAATTAGGGCCAATGGTTATAACTTCCAGCAAAACATTTTTTTGGTACACTATGAGAAAGAACTTTTTGTAATTATATAACTGAAGATTGTAATTGGTTTTCAGTTGAAACACTGAAGTTTCTGTTATTAAGAAAGAGATGGAATGACAGCTCCTTCCTTCCCTCCACCTCTCGCTTCCATACAGACACTCACAGAGACATACTTCTTGGATGTTATAGAAGTCACTCCTGCATTGTGTTAGAGACTAGGCACAGTGATTTCCAAGGTACTTCTAAATATATAATCTATTTTTCAAATACAAATTTTGGATACCAATGCAATAGTTCATTTCTAGAAATGTAAGAAAAAACATTAATTAAAAGGGACTTGGGTGTATACTACTTTGATTTAATTATAGAAAAATTTATTAGCATTTTATGTTCCTAGACATGACTTATTTTTCAATTCGATAGCTTTGACAATATATATCATTATCACCTCTAATTGTAAAAAGAAATGAATGATGTCTTTTCAATAAATTGGTATGGTATTATTTAAATTAATTAATATTCTGAATACAAGCATACCTCAGGGATATATCAGGTTCAGTTCCAGACCAACTCAATAAAGTGAATATAGCAATATAATGAATTACATGCATATTTGGTTTCCTAATTCATGTAAAAGTTATGTTTACACTATACCCATAGTTTATTAAGCATGTAATGGCATTATATCTTTTAAAAGTACATATCTTAATTTAAAAATACTTTATTGCTAAAAAAATGAAGTGCTAACCATACTCCAAGCCTTCTGTAATTCACCATCTTTTTGCTGGTGGAGACTCTTTCCTCAACGTTGATGGCCACTGACTGGTGGTGGTTGCTGAAGGTTGGGGTGGCTGTGGCAATATATTAGAATAAGATAAGGTTGAAGCTTGCCGCATTGATTGACTCTTCCTTTCACAAAAAGATTTCTTTGTAGTGTTTGATGCTGTTTGATAGCATTTTACTCACAGTAGAAATTCTTTCAAAATTGAAGTCAAATCTCTCAAATTCTGCTACTGCTTTATCAACTAAATTTATGCAGTATTCTAAATCCTTTGTTATAATTTCAACAGCATTCACAAGTATATTCACCAGAAAGATTCTATCTCAAGAAACCACTGTTTTTGCTCATTTGTAAGAATGATGGAGTTGCATTCAGCAGAAGCAACTCCTCATCCATTAAAGTTTTATAATAATATTGCAGCAATTCAGTCACATCTTCAGACTCCACTTCTAATTTTAGTTTGCTTGTTATTTCCACCACAATTGCAGTTACTTCCTCGACTGAGGTCTTAACCCCTCCAGGTCATCCATGATGGCTCAAATCAACTTCTTCCAAACTCCTATTAATGTTGATATTTTGACCTTTTTCCATGAATCATGAATATCCTTGGTGGCATCTGGAATGGTAGATCATTTTCAGAAGGTTTTTAATCTATTTTTCCCAAATCCATGAGAGGAATCCACTACCTGTGGCTGCTAGAGCCTTACAAAATGTTTTTTTTTAAATAATAAACCTTGAAAGTTCAAATTTCTTTTTGACCCATGGGCTACAGAATGGATATTGTGTTAGTAGGTGTGAAAACAACATTAATCTCCCTATACATCTCCATCAGAGCTCTTGGGTGACCTGGTGCATTGTCAATGAACAATACTATTTTGAAAGGTATCCTTTTTTCTGAGTAGTAGTTCTCAACATTAGCCTTAAAATATTCAGTACACCATACTATAAACAGATGTGCTGTCATCCATGCTTTCTTGTTCCATTTATAGAGCACAACCAGAGTAGATTTAGCATAAGTCTTAAGGGACCTACAATTTGGGGATGGTAAATGAGCATTGGCTTCAACTTAAAGTCAGCAGCTGCGTGAGAGAGTTAGCCTGTCTTTTGAAGCTTTGAACCAAGGCATTGACCTCTCTTCTCTGGGTATGAAATCCTAGATAGCGTCTTCTTCCAATATAAAACATGGCATCTTTCCATGTTTTCTTTACATGGAAAAATCAGTTGTTTAGTGTAGCCACTTTCATCAATATTCTTATCCACATCTTCTGGATAATTTGCTGTAGCTTCTATGTCAGCAATTGCTGCTTCACCTTGAACTTTTGTTATGTTGATGGCTTCTTTCCTTAAATCTCATGAACAAATTTCTGCTAGCTTCATACTTTTCTTCTGCAGTTTCCTTACCTTTATCAGCCCTCATAGAATTAAAGCGAGTTAGAGTCTTGCTCTGGATTAGGCTTTAGCTTAAGGGAATGTCATGGCTGATTTGATCTTCTATCCAGACCACTAAAACTTTCTTCATGTAAGCAACAAGGTTGTTTCTCTTTTTTATCATTTGTGTGCTACATCATTCATGTGTTCACTGGAGTAGCACTTTTAGTTTCCTTCAAGAACTTTTCCTTTGCATTTACAACTTTGCTAACTGGCACAAGAGGCCTAGCTTTTGGCCTATCTTGACTTTTAGCATGCCTTCCACACTAAGTTCAATCGTTTCTAGCTTTTGATTTAAAACGAGAGATGTGCAACTCTTCCTATTATTTGAACAGTTAGAGGCCACTGTAGTGTTGTTAATTGACCCAATTTCAGTATTGTTGTGCTAAGGGAATAGGGAGGCCCTAAGAAAGAGAGAAGAGATGGGGGAATGGTCAGCCAGTGGAGCAGTCAGGACACACACAATATGTTTCTTTGTTTGCTGTCTTATGTGGCCACAGTTCATGGTGCCTGAAAACAATTACAATAGTAACATTACAGATCTCTGATCAAAAGATCACCATAACAGATATAATAATGATTAAAATGTTTGAAATATTGCTAGACTCACCAAAATATGCTACAGAGACATGAAGTGAAGAAAAGCTTTAGGAAAAATGGTACCAATATACTTGCTTGACAAAGGGCTGTCATGAACCTTCAATTTGTAAAAAAGAAAAAGCAGTATCTGTGAAGCACAATACAATGAAGTATGCCTGAATTCATCTCTACTAACTTATTCTAAATCAGTTTGCTGTTATCTGCATGTAATAAAGACTGTCATATTGTTTCTTTTATATTTTTTTTTACTCCCATGTCATTGGACAGTCCACATTTACCCTCAATGAGCCTTAATACCGTCCTTAGAATATTTATTTCTAGACTTGAACAATGTCTCATGTGGAATCTTTATTACTAAGGTTTCCAAATGAATTAATAAGTGAATGAATAAATTAATTAATAGGTAACAAGTCTAATATTAAGAGCCTAGAGGCACAAGACTGGCTTCAAAACCCAGATATGTTCGTTAGGTATAACATGAGTAATTTATTTAAGTTCTATAATTCTCAGTATCCGTAACTAAACAGAACTAGTCCTTATGCATACCACATAGAACTGTTGAGTGCATCAGTTATTATTAAAGGATGGATGGCCACTGAGTAGGCTAGGCATAAAGTTTAGGGAATAAAATTTGTCTCACTCTTTTCTGGCTATCCTTATAAGCTCATCAAATCAAATGCATCAAAAATACAGGCTCATAAGACTGAAGTTAATAGATCAAGTGTGAATAGCATAAAGGGCAAAGTAGAGGCAGCAACCATACACTCAACCTAATCTACATCCCAGGGCTCCAAGCTGGAATATCCTTCTGCATATATGTTCTGTTTCTGGATATATATATATATATAGATAGATAGTGATGTATACACTGCAGTAGTACTTCACTGAGAATAAGGAATGTGAAGAGAGGCATGGAGTTGAGTTGGGATTAAAAGTAACACCTGATCAAGCAGGATATTTATCAGACAATGCAATTATGGTTTAATTTGGATATAATGTTTGCTCTCACTTATATCTCACTTATATCTGTTCCACACATGCTCTTCATTCTTTCCTACTTGTTTTATGTATCTTCAAGATTGCTTATTAGAAGGAGGGGAATGGACAAGAGAAATATTTTTTGTTTGTTTATTTTTATTATTTTTTTCTTATATAAAACATAATCTAATTAAATTTTCAAAAAAAACCTCTCCTTTTAATATGGAAAATTTTCACACCTTCCTTTTTTTTTGAAAATACTGCATTCCAGATTCCTAAAGAGTTTCAAATGCCTTATGATATATACTACCTCTGTTTCCATTAAATATTAATTAGTAATAACTCCTGTATAAGGATCTAATATATAAATAGTCAAAAAGAGTAGGCTAGCATTATTACTACAGAATTGTCTCCTGTAGAAATGATTATATTATATCATCTGTTAAATTGCACTATGTACATCAATACTAAGATTTACTTTTGGGCTTGATTCATGGGGACCCAGAGTCCCCCATACATTGAGATCCCATAAGCAAATCTTTTAGTTAGATACAAAGTATGATACCACAGTTCTCTAATGCCTTTGGAATTAACCAAAGGATCTTATCCTACCCCATCCCAATCTCATGAACTTCTCTAGCTTATCCAAATCTTGTCTGTATGTTTCTCATTTCACACAGAATTTAACAGTGGCCACATAGGTTTCTGGATACTAATCAACAAAGAATTAATAATTAATTATTCCTTGTCGATTAGTATCCTTTGGCTTTAAAACTTGCTATTCATACATTTATATAAATACTCTTTCGAGGGCTTTCTTTAAAAAAAAATAAAGCTACCTATTTAAGAGTCTTTACTAGTATGACTTTCCCCAAGCATCCCCCAAAACTTGATTTATCTCTATACCTTTAAGGGCTGCAAATTCCTGTATGTCTCAACACCTTACTTCTCTGCCTAACCCTTGACACCTTAGGTCCTAGTCTTTGCTATATCCTCTAGAGTTTTTGTGAAATTAAGTCCAAGTTCAAACTCACTGGTATTTGATCCTTCAGTCCCATCAGCACAGGTTCTCAAATTAAGACCTTATTGGTCTTTAGATCCCTCCTTCCTCTTAACCTCAGGTTATCTCTCCTTCTATGCCTTTGCCACAAATTCTCAACTTTACCTCATGTGGTGTGAAATATGCACTTGTGTCAAGAAATAACTATGTAGAATCATGGTATAAAAATATCAATTTTTGCCTGTCCAATATTCATTTACTTGGATGTTTGCAGAGAAATAATATAGTTCAAGTAATGCCTGCCGTCAGCCAAAAAAATCTTAGTATACTGTATTGATATGTGAATGCATATTAAATGCAAGTATTATAACCTGTTAATTTACCACCTACTGGTTGAAACAAAGTTAAATTCTTACTGTTTATTTTGTGAGACTTCATTAAACCATTAACCTTTCACTAGTTCGGGCCACTAGAAAAGTTTTTTTTAGTTTAATTACTCTTGTAATAATGTTCTAAAAATGGATATAGTGATTTGTAATATGCCTCACCAATCATTTACAAACAACAAATTATTTTCTAATGCTTGCACTATGCAAATATTTGCATGAGTCCATACAATATATAAATAGTGAATTTTTACTAGTGTTTCTACCTTCTGAATTGAAAATATATAAGTAGACTTTATACATAATTTGATCTTTGAAATATTTCAATATCCTATTTTATCCTCTTTATGTATAAATGCAGAAAGACAAGGAACAAATGAAAC
>NW_012150953.1:303227-303797 GCF_000956105.1 Propithecus coquereli
TTTCAAAATAATACAAAGGTACAAATGTTTTTGATGACATGGATCTCTCTCATAATGCTTGAAGTCACAGCTATAAGTGTGCCCATCACCCAGGTAGTGTTCATTGTACCAGTTAGGTAGATTTTCACCCAACCCTTCCTCCCCAACCCCTGATTGATTTCCATCAAATTTTACTTCCCTCTGTGCAACATGTGTGCTCATCAGTTAGTTCAAATTTAATAGCAACTACATGTGGTGTTTGTTTTTCCATTTGTTAGATACCTTACTTACAATAATGGTCTCCAGTTCCATCCAAATTGTTGCAAAAAGGATTAATTTATCCTTTTCATGGCCGAGTAGTATTCCATGATATACATATCCCACAGTTTGTTGATCCACTCATGAATTGATGGGCACTTGGGTTGATTCCACATCTTTGCAATTATTAATTGTGCTGCAACAAACATTTGAGTGTGGATGTCTTTTGATAAAATGACTTCTTTTCCTTTGGGTAGATACCCAGTAGTGGGATTGCTGGATCTAATGGTAGGTCTACTTTTAGTTCTTTGAGGAATCTCCATACTGTTTTCC
>NW_012150953.1:306742-313625 GCF_000956105.1 Propithecus coquereli
TCTAGGTTGGCCATTATTCTATTTAATAAGATTGAAGATGGGCCCCTAATCCCTTCTGGCTTGTAGGGTCTCAGTTAAGAAGTCTGCAGTTAGTTCGATGGCTTTTCTTTTTAAGTTACCTGATGTTTTCACTTTACAGCTTGCAGGTTTCCTCCTTCATGTTAACTGTGGCTAGTCTGATGACTATACGTCATGGTGATTGCCTCTCTGCAATACATCTCCCAGGTGTTCGTTGAGCTTCTTGTGCCTAGATATCTAAATTTCTAGCAAAACCAGGGAAGATTTCCTCAATTAGAAGCACAATTCCCTCAAATAGGTTTCCCAACCCTTGTGTGTTTTCTTCTTTGCCCTCAGGGATGCCTATAAGCATCTTTTCCAACTTCTCTGTGCACTAAAGAGAATATTTTTGCTAAAGATTTATGACGTTAGGAAGATTTTGACAGAGGTTACGGTGTTCCTTATTAATTCTCAGCTTCATTTAGAGCTGCTTTTCCTACTTGATCTCTCTGTTCTTTCTGTGCACATATGTTTTTATGATATTTTAGTTATTTCACAAGTAAAAATGTTCCAATGCATATCACTCTTTCTGCGATGTTAAAATTAGTGTAATCATCAATCTTTATAAAAAAGTTTCTTTTTCCTGGCACTCTACTCAATAATTTCCTATGACTTTAATGTTTGACTGACAGTAGCTGTGTGGAGCCATTTATTTATGAGTCATAAGAAAATTTCAGAAATCAGTACGATTCTAATGGGAATAAAGTTATCTAATGGTGAATTTTTAAAATACATATTCTAATATTTCAGACTCAGAAAACTTATATGCTATCGTTTATTATTTTCCTATTAGCTCATGTCATTTATTAAAATGCATACCAGTGAAGCTTAAATTTTGATGCTACCGATTGCCAATTTTTAACTATACTCTTATAGCCAGGAGATGGTAAGCAATAATACATATCATATGGTTCCCTTCATAGGTGGCAAGGTAGGACAGTGAAAAACAGCAGTAGAATATTTTCTAAAATATTTAATTTGTATAATAACCTCTCATTCAAGAGCCGTGAAACTCATCCAGGACTTTGGAAATTATTCAATTAAATCTGTTACCTCGTGCAAAACTATCTTTTATATATTCCTTACAGACACTGACGTACTTTCTATTTAAATGTCTTCATTAGTGAAAATCTCACTCCTTCACAAGAAAGTCCAGTCCATGTGTGGGCACATTCGGATTTTAGGAAGATATTTCTTTTTTTATAATGAGTTGCACATAGTTTTCTTGTCTTCTTTTTCCTTCCAACTCCCAGCACTAATGATTTTTTTCTCTCTTTCACTTCCTCCCTCCACATGCCATGTAAACACATTGGAAAGACATGTAACTCAGTAATGGAAAGAGGCACAGGGAAATTAGCAGTTGTGCCTATAGTAAAGCTGATGCTTACTCTGGAAATAAGTAGCAAAATAGGGAAAGCTACTCTAGGAAGAGGGTACATTACGTGGAAAGCCATCAAGGAAGGGGCTCAATATTATTCCTAGATTTTATTTTAGCAATGGATTGCTGGTGGCATATTTCGGTTTTTAATAGTCCTATGGCTAATGGCTAATGTGTTGGGCAGAACAGATAGCGAGCATTCCCATCATTATAGAACATTCTCTTGAACGATTTTGCCCTAAAAATTATAATTGAAATCACTCTATAATCTCAATTACCATCAACTTTCTCAATACGTTCATGTTCTAATATCCAATAATCTTTTCATTTGGTTTGGACCTGCAATGCATTAATCTCCTTACCTTTATACAATCCCAACTTCTCTCATGCCATCTCTTTTGTTCTTCCTCAGTTTAACCATTATGGTTAATTATACTTACATCTTCATATGACCTTAACTTGTGCCCATGTATTGTTTTCTGGCTTCCCATGTTTGCTTGACGAAATCACAATTGTGATTATCTAACTCTCTGCCTATGTATACGTGTTTGTGTGTGTGTGTATACACACAACCATGTTGTTGACCAAACTGGAGAAACTGTACATTCATGCTAACTGTTCACACACATTAATTCTATGATCACTAATTTCAGGTTAGTCTTTCATGATGGCTCCTAATCATACTCTATTCCTATAGTCCATTCACTTTCTCACCCTCTTAGATCTAACTTTTTCATTTGTTCTCCAAATTTCCTCAAATCTCTAGTATCTCTGCTCACATCTTGACTTATTTCACTTTGAAAATTAAAAAAAAATCAGAAAAAAACTTTGAAAGCTTCCTCTACCCTCTACCAACCCACCTGCCTCTAAATTGTTCTTTCCCTTCTATTACTATGGATGGCCTCTCTGTGCTCATAGCTATTGCCAAACCATCCACCTGGTTACTAGATCCAATTCTTTATCATTTGCTAAAAGACTTACACAAAACTATTTTCATCTCTCTCCTTTGAACCATCAACTTTTCCCTCACCACTGAAGCTAAATACTAAGTAAACTCCAGGACTTAAAGAATAAAAATCCACTTAACCTCACTTTCCTCCATACAACTTTATTCTCAATTCTGTTTATAGAAAAACCCCTCAAAATTTTTTTTTCCACATTCGCACTTTCAATTACTCTTTTATTTTTTCCTAAAGAACCATTCATGCTCATAGAGCTGCTGAAACTGTTCTTAACATCTTCAAAAACCTCCATATTGTTAAATCCAATAGTCAATTCTCAGTACTCTCACTAGTATACTTCCTAACAGCCTCGCATACAGTTGATGAGTTTCTCTCGCTCTCTCTCTCTCTCTCTCTCTCTCTCTCTCTCTCTCTGTTTCTCTGAATTTTTTTTTCTTTGTCTAGAACAAAGCCTTTAAAAAAAAAACAAAACTTTTCCTCCTTTTAACTGGTCTTTGATATTCTTTTCTTGTTCTTCTTCATCTCTCATACCATTAAACTCCGCACTACCGTAGGAATAAGTCATTATTCCACTCTACTCTTCTTTCTCCCTCGTCCACTTTCCTGGTGATCTCATTCAATTTTTTGGATTTAAATAGCATTTGTACACTAACTGCTTCCAAATTTACATCTCCAGGCAAGTACAATCCAACTTCCTTCTCGACATCTTCACTTGGATGTCTAATAGACATCTCCAACTTAGTATCTAAAGCCAAGGACCTGCTTTCCCACCTAAAATATGCTTTATTGCCTCTTGGATCTCATAGTCTAAGATTTATTTTCTCATTTATTGCTTTTCTGTCAGGCTGTCCTCCTTGCTATTCCTTATACATGTCTATTATGCTTTTGTCTTCTGGCTGTAATATCCTTTATTTAGATTTTCTATTGTCATACTCTCTCACTTGTTCCCAGATCTCTACTCAAATGAAATTCTTCTCTATGAGAACCCCTACCTTTCATTTTTATGTTTATCTTGATTTTTTTTCTCTACACCATTTATCAACATACTACACATATTTACTTTTTATTTTTTTAAGTTAGCCATAGACAAGATAATATAAACACTATGAGGGCATATGTAAGTTTTCTCTATTTTGTCATCTGTGTGTAAGGAGAAGTGTGTATATAGATATTTGTGTTTTTGAGAATTGTCCTACAGTGGGCGCTGCCTATTGGTCTACTAAAACATTTTTTCTTTGTTCCTGTGCTCATGTTGTTGAGATAGTCTACATTTTCTGCTTCCTTCACATCCATATTTCACCTTTTGTTGTCTGGACCATGGGTATGATAACAACCATTTAACTATGCAAATAATAATGTCTTATTGACCTAGGTGAAAAAAAATATTAAGATTGGAAAAAGAAGTGGCCAAAAAATAACAGGAAACTCAAATAAATAATTCATCAAGGATCTCAGGGAAAAAAAATATTGCTTAAAGTAGAAGGAGGTGACCAGTTTCTTAAAAAAATTGTGAGATAAAAGACAAGAAGAGAGAATTTACATTAATAAAGATGTAAATGATGGGTCAACACATTTAAAAGTGTACCCTTTCTTGAATTCTGATTCCAAAAAAAAATCTTAAAAATTTGTGAGATAATCAGAAAATTTTCTAGTTATGTCTATAAAAGGTCTCTTTTCTTCTTGTGGAAATATTCACTGATAAAATTATATAATGTTTACAATTTGCTATAAAATAACTTCATGGAAGGAGACAACAATATGAGGATATAAATGAAACAAGATTGGCCATGAATTAATAATTGTTGAAGCTGGATAATAGAGGCATGAGGATTTATTATACTATTATATTTTTGTATCCATTGGAAATTTTCCATAATAAAAGTTGAAAAGTATGAAGGGGATGGTGATGAAAGTTCAAGTGAAATATATTCAGGGACACTCAAATGTATCTACTTTGTTTCAAGTCATTTTATTGCTGTTAAGGGACAGAGACATGGCTGCATTACAGTTTATAAGGTGTGAGTGGTAAATGAAAAAAAAAAAAACACTGGAAGGAGTCACTAAATGAGGCAAAATATCACTTCAAAATGTGCCTTGAAATATTTTTATTCCTGCAACCAATATCCATGCAGAACATAAGAAATATGCTAATCATACAAATGAAATGGTGTGTACAGTTGCTAAAGACCAGAAAACAAAATTGTTAATGTGTTGACTTTAGAAATGTAGAGTTAACTGTTAATAAGCTAGGTGTGATGCACAGGAGAGACTGCTTATCTTAGATGAACCAGAAGAATGGATTTTATTTTCACTCCTATTGCCTACTTTCTGGCTAGTGAGAGCAGAACACAATTTTTTTTTTTTTTTAAATGATAAACAGAGGAGCAGTTTGATTTTTTGTCACAACTGCTTTCTGAAGTATAGGATTTCTGGAATGAAAAGAACACCACCACCACCATCACCATTTTCAGGCTACAGTTGGGGAATGGTAACTATTAAAATTAAATTCATAACATATCAATAAATGTAGAGACAACAAAAGAGATGCTAGCATGGTGGACTTAGACATAAGAGGGCCCTGGTGCAAGGAGGGCAATTGAGAAGATACTTGGGTGGTTATGGGCCCCAAGAGATCTTATAGATCAAAAGGTCATGTAGCAGAGTTTTCTGGAAGGAACAGAATGTGTTATGTATATCAATAAAATAACCTCAACCAGAAAACTGCATGAGACTCATGCTTGACAGACTCCAGACTGCCTCAGAGCCTTTCCTATTTTTGGACCACAGTGACATCCATAGTAGAATGCAGCATACGAAATGAGCCAAACACTGTGCTGCTGTCAGCAGTGGGTACATGACTTCCCTTCCCACCCACTTTCCTCATTCCTGAATATAAAGCCTGGAACCTGAGGAAGAGAACAAAAATGAAAGTTTTCACTAGACTGTGACTAATGTATATATCTCAAGTTGATTCATTAATGACTGGATTGGACTAAATTTAACTCAAAGCAGTTAAGTTATCTCTCATTAGGCAGACTGGGGACTCAGAGTCAGAAATTAGAAGCCAGTTCTAAAAATAAAGAATAGCCCATTTTCTAAGTCATAATTAGTGACTGAACAAGTTATACCTCTCTGAGACAACTGCAGGAAATGGTTTTGAATATAAAGCAAGAAATAAGATGATATATCTATAAGGTAGATTTAGACTAGGGATTGGACCAAGCAAGATAAATATTTTATTTAATTCAGGAGAGAATTTATTATGTTTAAGCATTGCTGGAAAAGATCTAATTGAGAAAGAGATCCTGAATATTCAGGAGGAATAAGAGATACTAGTTGATGTAAGTTTTCTGAGAAGCCATGAGAAAAAATTATAGTGATCGGACATCTCATTACAGGAGATGACAGGGTGGGTTTAAATATAGGCAAGTTTGCAGGGTTGGTAGCTAAATTTGAGATACTTTACATCTAGGTAGAATATTTGATTTTGTGGTATTCAGGAAATAAAGAAGTCACCCAAGTGCATCTTAGGATTCTAAAGCTATTTTACTGATACATCTCTAAAACAATTTGCTGTTAATTCTTGTTATAATATTTTCTAGTCTAAAACAAAGGTTGAGGGAGTGAAAAATGGAAACACTACACTTGATCTTATAGAAAATATTGTGCCAAATATTCAGGTGCCACCTATATTCTTTTCAGTAAAGAGTAATATTATAACAAAAATACTTATCTTAAACATATGATTTTTCAAATAATTTAAAAGTAATCTAACATCAAACATCCTAAAAATAAAATGTTTATGTTACTTGTAATGTCTATTTTTCCATAAATTGGATAACTATGTATTATTTACCAATATTTTAATTTTGGTTTAGGCACTTACTGGGTCCATGATTATAGTTTTGTTTATCTTCCATAGAAACATTCAAAATATATTATCTATAATGTCCAGTTATTATTTCTTCCCAGTGGCATTAAACTTTATTATACCTTTGAAGCAATCTGAGTTTTAGAATAATTAAAATTGTTTATAATTTTATTGTCCAATTTCCACAATTCTGTTGACTAAACCTTATTTGACATCTTTAAAATAAATATTCAGAAGCTTTTCTTGAGTCTTTCCAAATTATTGAACTCATTTTCATACAAAACTCTTTTATCTGAGTTATATATCATGGCTTTTATAATATTTAATCAAGTTTTACAATCACAAGTCTATTTGAGTCAAATCTACTAAATCCTGATAAGCATAACACTTAGTCGAACATTCTAGTGCTTAATCTATTACCATGATTATTTTGTAGTCAGTGGGCACCAATTACTACTGTGTTTTACAGTTGAAGTAGGAGGCAGTACTTTGATAACTCTTATGCAGCTAAGTCATTTTGCCAAGTTTTTAATAAGAAAACAAACAAAATCTCACCTCTGCTAAGCTTCAATTTAATTCTATTGATCTTATTATCAAAGATTATATACTTTTAGA
>NW_012150953.1:313675-315150 GCF_000956105.1 Propithecus coquereli
CTTTTCAGTGCTTTTGTGGCAATCTCAGGATATTCCACCTTGACTTTAATCCAGAACGTATGGAGATTTGAAATTGTCTCAAACATACTTTTAAGGCCACTGTCATTTGTGATCTCAAGCAGTTGATCCTCCTCTAGAATGGACGAAGTCGATTCACCCAGCTTATCGACAAATGGGTCTCGGATCCATTCCTTCCGATTATGGGGGTCTTTTGTGGGTGGGAAGTAATGATCAAACTCTATTGAAAGCTGAGATGGGTTATGATGCACCAGCTGGGAGAAAAAGGCCCTAGCTCAGTCTCTTTCAAAATCTCTGCTAGTGTTTGAAAAATGTCAAAATCCCAATATTCACTCGTCGCCCCTATAATTCCAGTTTGGCTTTAAATGCAGCTACTTGATCTGCTGACTTGAACACAGTTGTCATTCTCCCATGAAATGAAAGATTGAGTTTGTTGAGGAAGTTGAATATGTCACACAAGTAAGCAAGTTTTGTGCCACATTCTATGTCACTGAAATGTGCTCCCAGTAGTGACTGTTTTTCTAAAAGAAATCTCTGAAGTGGCTCTCATAACTCAAAACTCTGGCCAGTGGTCCACCTTTAGAAAGCCATCTCACTTCTTTGTATAAGAGAAGACGTGTGTGCTCTGTGCCCATCTCCTCACAGAGCTTTGGGAACAGAAGTGAGTTAAGGGCGTGTACTTTAATGTGGTTGAATCTGGGCACACCTGTGGTGGGTGCATAAATCTGTAGGATTGTTATGTCCTCTTGATGAATTGCTCCCTTTACCATCATGTAATAACTGTCTTTGTCTTTCTTTACTATTGTTGATTTGAAATCTATGTTATCTGATGTGAGAATGGCCACATCTGCTTTCTCTTGATTTCCATTTGCATGAAATATCTTTTCCATCCCTTCACTCTGAGCCTGAATGAATCCTTGTGGGCTACATGTGTTTCCTGGAGACATCAGGTACTTGGCTTGTATTTTGTTTATCCATTCAGCCAGCCTGTGTCTCTTGAGTGGGGAATTCAAGCTGTCCATATTTATTGAAAGAATTGATAATTGGGATATATTTCTGTTCGTCCTGCTGTGTAGACCTTATTGCTTTGTTTTACCTCTTGAGCTAATATTCTATATGGGCTCTGAACTTTAGCTTTTGAGTAATTTTACACTGGTGGGTGTCTATCGTGCTGATCAATGTATAATGCAGATCTGAGTACTTCCTGCAGGGCAGGTCTGCTCTTGACAAATTCCCTCAGTGTTTGCTGGTCTGAAAAAGTCTTTATTTCTCTTCTCATATAAGAAAATTAGTTTTGCCTGATACAAAATTCTAGGTTGGCCATTATTCTATTTAATAAGATTGAAGATGGGCCCCTAATCCCTTCTGGCTTGTAGGGTCTCAGTTGAGAAGTCTGCAGTTAGTTCGATGGCTTTTCTTTTTAAGTTACCTGATGTTTTCACTTTACAGCTTGCAGG
>NW_012150953.1:322118-323220 GCF_000956105.1 Propithecus coquereli
TATTTAAAATTGATTTTATGAAGTGTTTAATAGAATCATAGTACATTTCATGCTATAACATCTGAATGTCATGGCTCTAAATGATCACAAACTTGATACTTGTTATAAGTAAATTGAGGCAATTAATATGTCTAAATTATATGATTAAATTGTGCTGTATGATTGAAATTTTTATAATTCAAATTACAAAATGGTAATAGGATATTATGAGGGATAAAGATACTTTCAGAACATTTGGTTTTGTGAATAAGAATTTTAGCAGTTTCATTCACATTAAATAATTGTTTGGAAAGTGCCAGTTCTAAGACTTAATTTTCATACCCTCTTTTTGCCAGATATTTAGATTTCCTTTCCTTTTATTCCTAAGTACTAATCTATATCATACATTGTTTTGATATGCCCTATATCAAACTATTCTTATTATATCTCTATCACTTGTTTGCTTCTTTGTATATCTTCATTTTGACATGTGCCCTGTTATACAAACTATGTATTGAACTTCTAAAGAATAAGATCTATGTTTTATCATTTTCCTTTCACACAGGAATCTGCACACAAGGATTATATAGTAATGTCTGTAAACCATTAATGTACTAGCCATATATCTTTACATTAGCAGTTCTTGCTATAGAATTTCAAGCTTATTCATATTGACAGTTGGCTTCTTAGAGGAAATTGAGCACTGTGATTACTTATATGTAGTCTCTATTTATAACTTCTGCCTATTGGCATGATTGTTCTAAAGTTGTAAGTCTATAAATACTGATAACCTTGCTATGTAGCTTCAAAATTTATTATTTTAGTATTCATTATTTTGTTTAGTAGTGAAATGGCAAATAATTATTTTAAAGGAAGTAACTGCTTCAACAGTCCCAAATGATTTTCAAAGTTTTTGGACTTTTGATGAAGTGATATTTAGGTGGAGTAGCTTATCCTCTACACCATAAAATATCTTTTCTTCTATTAACAAATTCACTAGACTATCAAGTGACAATTTTTTAAAGAAACTCTCCATGACAATAAAGCTCTTGCACCCAGCGCCATTAGCCATGCCAATCATCACAACACAGATTCTTTTTAATCAAAATTGATAAATGATCTG
>NW_012150953.1:323270-324658 GCF_000956105.1 Propithecus coquereli
AAGAGCCATCTCCACTTTTAACATGAGATATTTATTTTAGGTATTTTCCTGTTTTCATAATTTTTTTTATGAAAACTACAATGAACAATATTTTGCAAGATTCATCTTGTATTATAAAATTTCTTAACATAAAGCTTACAGAAGTAGAAATATTAGACTAAACTTTTAGATTTAAAGGAAAAAAGCCTATCTGGAAACATTAAGATGGGAATTAACTTCACTTAGTGTATGAAAATCCTTTGACACAAACACATGATTTTTATATGTATGATTTTACTTCAATTGTTAAAGAAATTTATCAATTGTCTTTGAATGGTCTGGTCATTCTATTTTAAAAATTACAGAAATAACTAAATACAAAATATGATAATTTACTGTTTAGTCTTCTCTGCTCAGGAACACAGACTAAATTTGATGCTTAATAACATTTTATGTTATCTTTATTTGTTATTTTCTATTCATCAAGCAGACTATTTTCCAATTCATATGTTGTCTTTTCACTCTGTTAATTGTTTCTTTTGATGAGCAGAAAGTTTTTATTTTGATGTAATCTTATTTGTCTGTGTTTGCTTTTGTTGCTTGCACCTTTGTGATTAAATTTTTTAAAAAAATCATTGCCCAGACCAGTGCCATGTAATTTTTCTCCTATGTTCTTTTCATATAGTTTTATAATTTTGGATCTAATGCTTAAGTCTTTAATCAACTTGAAGTTATTTTTTGTCTAAGGTGTGAGATAAAAGTCCTATTTCATTCTTTTACATATGACTATACAGTTTTTTTTGCAACAATATTTATTGAAGAATCTGTTGTATATTTTTGGCAACTTTGTTGAAAATTAATGGACCGTAAATGCATTTTTTCATTTCTGAGCTATCTATTCTGTTTCATTGGTCAATGTGTATATTTTTATGCCAGTACCATGCTGTTTTAACTACTATTGTTTTGTAGTATAATTTGAAATCAGGTAGTCTGATGCCTCCAACTTTGCTTTTTGCTCATAATTTCCTTGGCTATTCAGGGTTTTTTGTTGTGTCATGTGAATTTTGGGATTGTTTTTTCTATATCCATGAAAAATGACATTGGAATTTTGATAGCGTTTACAGTGAATCTGTGGATAGTTTTGAGTAGCATGGACATTTTAACAATATATAACTCTTCCAGTTCATGAACATGGGATATCTTTCTATTTATTTGTTTCTTCTTCAATTTCTTTCATTAATGTTTTATAGTTTTTGGTGTACAAGTCTTTAGCCTCTTTGGTAAAATTTATTCCTGAGTATTTTATACCTATTGTAAATGAGATTGTTCTCTTGATTTTCTTTTTCATAAAGTTTGTTGTTGGTATATATAAAATTGCTGATTGAATATGTTGGTTTTGTATTCTGAAA
>NW_012150953.1:324708-326436 GCF_000956105.1 Propithecus coquereli
GGTGGGGGGGGAAGGAGAGAAAGGAGCACTATGGCGTCTGCCGATAGACTCAGGTCTACACCCGGGAAGGTGCCCCCAGGGGGCTGGGAGCCCGGGCTCAGTCCGCAAGAGGCCACTGCTCACTGGCGGCAATAGTCTCTGGGCTGGTGCCAGCAGGTCTCTCCAGCCGCTCAGAAGCCACCAGCAGGCCGAGATGCAAGGGAGGGGGAAGTTAACTGCTCCACCTACCCTTGTTGCTGGTCTCCAAGCCTCTCAGGACCTTTCTCCTTCCAGTTCTCCTCCGCAACGTCTTCCCGTGGAGTTTCCTGTAGTTTCAGGCACCCTTCCTTCCGACCCTCACTCAATCTATGTTTCTCTGCTAGCTTATTTTTTTCTCTTTCTTCTAAAATTTGTCTTTTTTGCAGAGACACTCTGACTGGTGGCTTTTCTCGTCTGCCATCTTGGCTTCTCCCCCCAGCATCAGTTTTATAACTTCCTTTATTGGAGCTCTTATATTTACCAAAATGTAATATCTATATTTTTCTCTTTGAAAGTTTTCTGTCTTGAATTCTATTCTATCTGATACTAGACTTACCACTAATCTGATATTAAAAACACTAGAATAAATAGAATTAAATAATATCCTCTCTGATATTAGCATTACTGCAATAAGATATTGGAGTTTGAACTGATTTTTTTCTTATTGCATTTTATTATCTTTTTTTGCTTTAGTCTTCTGTTGGTTTCTGAATTTCTCTTGAAAGTACCCTATTGATTTTGTAATTTTATATTAACTAAAATCTTCTACCATTAATAGACAAATTTAACTCATCCACATTCACTATGGGTACTGATACATTTGAGTTTAATACTGACATCACTCTTATGTTTTTATTTT
The DNA here is from genome assembly GCF_000956105.1 of Propithecus coquereli. Taxonomy (NCBI): domain Eukaryota; kingdom Metazoa; phylum Chordata; class Mammalia; order Primates; family Indriidae; genus Propithecus; species Propithecus coquereli. The sequence continues at coordinate 325,586 of NW_012150953.1, forward strand.
GATTGACTCCTTTTTTTTTAAAGATACCTTTTACTGGATTTATCTTGCTTTGTCTATGTACTGTTTTCCTCAATATTTAAAGTAATGCATATTATTAATATTTCTACTCCTTTGTTCGTCATTTTAGCACTGTAAGATACACATTTCAACTTATGCTTGTTTAGCAATCTCTAGAATTAGTGTATGTGTATCAATACTGCATATAATATAGTCAGGAACATTAGCAAACTTCTTAGAAAATCATTGTTTCCTTTGTCCTACTCATTGCTATCTTAAGATCATCTATTTTATTTTTAAATTATTGCTTTGAAAAAAAATTAATCAAAAATTATACTCAAAGGTTTTAGTTTATTGTCTCAACAGTATTTCTTATATCTCAGGTTATTTTTAGTTTTTCTAGAATGTGTTCTTAATCATAATGTGGTCAAAATATTATGAGACGAATTTGTTTTTAAAAAATTAAAACTGATGGATTATTGTTTTTAGTTAAATGAGGTTAAGGATATATTGGGGTTGAGTATATGAGGAGTAAAATAACCTGTGCTATATGTGTATTTGCACATTTATCTACATTTTTAAATAACATGTACCATCACATATACTTAAGAATAACAGTAAAATAATAATACTTCTCCTTACAGTATTTGTCAAATATGTTGCACTAAAGTCCTTGACTAAAAGACCTAGAGAAATGCAATAAATGGGTGTTTCAATACTGTTCAAAACTCTTACAAGTCTTCTAGACAAATTTAAAGGGTTTTTTCTTAATGCATTCAGGTATTAGTGCAAATTAGTGTAAATTTATTTATTTTTTTTGAGACAGAGTCTCACTCTGTTGCCCTGGCTAGAGT
>NW_012150953.1:327357-329361 GCF_000956105.1 Propithecus coquereli
CATTTATTTGATATGTGTAACTTTTGCTAACGCATGTCTTAGAATGAAAGAGAAATTTCAGTTAGGATCGGTTCTACACTACTGAAAATACAAGTGAGGTCTATCTCCTTTACATGTTGATATCCACAGAAGCAGAGGAAATGGGCTCACAAGTACTAGAAATTGATTAAAATTTCAACCAACGCATAATGTGGAATAGTAAACTAATTGATGAAAACCCAAGAGTACATACAAATAGCTAAGGAATTCTTTTTATTCAGAGAAGAGGAGCCACTGTCCTATTATTGAGACTATATTTATGTTCAGAGCTACAGGAAATTTAGTTACTTGACCTCTTTACCATCCAATGGCATTTTTGCCAAAGATGTTTGGAAAGTCATTAGAACAATAATGCAGACAGACAGAATTACTCTTAATGATAGTGACACTTGCAAGTATGCATATGATAAAAGATCTTATGACACTGTATTTGGTACCTAAAACAGACAGGCTCAGAGCTTTTGATATTTAACAGCTATTGAGAATTTAATTATCCAAACAATGTAAAATTGGTCTAGAGATTTCAGATACATTTTAAACCATGTTCTCAGAATTCACATTCAAACAGGAAGACACTAATTATCCACTGGTGGTAATCAATCGTTTTGGTATTTTTGACACAATTTTGAATATAGGAGTTTGAATAGCATAATTGAAGAAATTAAAAGATTCAAAGGCAACACAAAAAACGTCAGTATAAATTACAGTGAAATTAACTACTAAAGTATAAAAATATCTTTTACTGTCTATCAAAATATGTAAGTTAATGTACTCTTATGTGCTTGGTTGTCCTTCAACATTTTTATGTGACTCTTTGAATTGAACCATCAACTTGCCTGACTTCCTTAATGCAAAACTGGACTTCAAATTGAGAAAGTTTGCCCTTTCTGATTAAGTAGAATTTTCAAATGATTGTGAACAAAGAGAAAAATAACCAGAAACCAGTCACTTTATTTCATCCTCACATTTGTTTGAGCATTCTTTGGGGAATTAATATAAATGTCAGTGCAGACAGCAGTGCTTATCTAAATAGAGTCATTTAAAGAGAAGTAATATATCTGCCCAGAAACATATCCCAACCTTGATTTTATGATAACTTCGTTGTGATTTAATGCTTTTGAGTTGTGAGAAAACAGTTATGAACTAAGTTTCAAAAGTTAGATACACCAGATTTAAAAACAAAACCAATCCTGAGAGAAGAAGGCAAACTTGACTCTTTTAATTGCAGTGATATAAAAAGAAAAACTTCTCTAACCTCAAACAATATAAGAAAGCACAGAGGTGTTATCATATGGGCATATGGGGAGTGATGAGGTTAGCAATCTACCCATGAAGAAATATTGTATCCACTTCCCAGTGTAGGATTATGCATCATAAAAATGCATAGTATATACAAAGAACAACCCTCAGTCTAAACCTAGGATTCCAAATTTGAAAGTCCTTTAAGACTTAGACTGACTAATCTTGACTTTATTTCTTAAAAGATGGAATATACCAAAGTATTTCATATTATAAAAATACAGAACAGAAACAATCTCAAAACTAAAATTCCAAAGTCCCTTCATCAGGAGACGATTAATGCTAATATTACAGCTTATTTCACTTTTAAAATATTTATTTGGTTTTGGTTCAATAATATATTTTTATGGTTTGAGATTATAATGAAACCAGTATATAATGGAAAAAAAAATTTCTTACCCCATGCTTCTCATTATTCCTACTATTACTTTGCTCTGTGTCTTTTTTGGAGGATTTAGCCATATATATACTTTTTGATTTGGCATATAAATAGTGGCATGATATACACACTACATACTGTTCTTAAACTTGCTATTTTTTTTTTTGAGACACAGTCTCACTCTGTTGCCCAGGCTAGAGTGCCGTGGCATTAGCCTAGCTCACAGCAACCTCAAACTCCTGGAATCAAGCGATCTTCAACTTGCTTTTATTAATTATAAATATAGC
>NW_012150953.1:342485-342808 GCF_000956105.1 Propithecus coquereli
AGTATAATAATACAAGCTTCTAATTTTTATTATAAAATAAGTATCAGCAATTTTTATGTATTCCAAAAATTGCTTCACTGGCAATTAAAATTAAGTTTTCTATATCATGAACAATGAAATAACATATAAATGCTAATGGAATAAAAACAAAGAGAGTAGACATAATTTGTAATATATTGCATATGACCCTGGCATTAGTCCATAATGAAAGTGCTCAACTCTTACTACTATGGGAGTTCCAGTGCCCCTCCAATATCAATCCAATATCTGCACTATATCATCTTTCCTTTTCATGGAAAAATGTGTCCTCTAAAGAAATAAAA
>NW_012150953.1:343678-344841 GCF_000956105.1 Propithecus coquereli
CAACTCTTATTTTTCTATCAAAATACTTCTTTTTATAATCACTCCTTATGGGAATGGAAAAAATTGTATTAGAACATTGTCCAATAAATAGTGGATTAGTAATGACACATCTTAAGAGACTGACATTTGATTTTTTATGCCTGAAAATCCTGTCAACACCAGCATTTTTGGCCTATACATGGTCTCTGGGCTGCAGTCAGAGCCATCTGTCTGAATGGCAAACTGCCTATTCATAAATTAGTTGGACCATTTCATCAGGGCAGTAATGCCAAGGATATAATAACTACAAAAGAGCAGATTATATATTTTACCAACTGCTGCTGCATCTATAGGACTCTCATATTCGCTGCTATATTCTCGTCATAAATGATGATGGCACCTAATCTACCTGACGTCGGGCCCTAAAGAAAGGCATGATGAAGGCATTTTCAGTTACCTAAGATATTGAAGCAATTTATTTATCAATTTTGGACTGAAAGGAATAAGCAGGGATGATTTGTGGAGCATACATTGAGATAAACAAGTGTAGGACACATTAAAAATAAGTTTATACATATAAAATATTTCTAAAATGATGGTCATAGTCTTTGTACAAAGGTAACCACTTTCCCCACGGGACAACTCTGATAATTAGAGGGCTTATCAATATTTTAAAATGAAAAAGGGAAAAGGAAATGTGTGTATGTGCATTTACTTTCCATCAGGAAAATAGTATGTTTGGCTTTTCATATCAATAACCTATTGCAAGTAAATGACTCTATTTAGCTTCAGTTACATAATAAGTTATGTAAATTAATGGAGTTTATCTATAATTTATAGTTCTTTTTTATTCTAATGATTGACTTGATGAATTCACTCAAAGGATTTTTTTTATATGTCTTCGTAGTAAACAGAAATTACTTAATCTTTTATCTCAAATAGTATGCATGTCAATATTCTAATAGATTCATTCATTTCTTTTTGCAAAAAATACATTTAATTTGCCCATAAATAAACAAAAATATATTTTGAAGTGCTCCATAAATTAGTTAATTTAAATTAACTGCTTTAAATATTTTGGTTCTTATTTTATAATAGATTTCATGTTTCATGCTGAAAATATTCTAAGTATAGCAACTTTTCTGTCAATTTCCACACACAGATAGCAATATTTTGTATATTTC
>NW_012150953.1:347786-348625 GCF_000956105.1 Propithecus coquereli
CATATTAAAATTCTATATTTGCAATGCTTGATTAAGTTGTGAGATTTCCTGCTACAAAGTTCCCCCCCTCAGTTTATTATACTTTTATAGCTCTTTTTATAAAATAAATGGTTATAGGACTTACTGTTTTTATTTTAACTTCAAAAGCTTTAAATGAAAAGCACTCTCTGTTAAAATAAGTTTAAATAGTGCTTCTCAAACTTTAAAGTACCTATAAATCACATAAAATCTTGTTAAAGTACAGATTTTGCCTTATTATATCTGGGTGGAAGCTGAGATTTCTGTGTTTCTAACATGTACAGAGGCAGCCTCCTTGCTATTGTCTGTGGAATACAGTTTTAGTAGCAAAACAACATCAAAATAAATTGTAAACAAATTCACATTTTTAAAGCAGTGTGATTAATGAGACATTACCAAATGTGCTCCAAATAAAGGCTTTATAAGTGCTTGCACAGTAAAGTTTGGCTTTTTTCCCCCTGCTCTTGGAAACTGGTAATCACCAGGTAAACATTCAGAGCTAGCCTAATGGATGAAAGAAGACCAAATGAAAGAAAATGAAGGTACCTCATAGGACAGTCATCAAGCCAAGCATTGAACATACCAGCTTAGGTTATCTAGGCACTAGTCAATATACAACCTGCCTAAAATTAATGAGAAAGCCTAGCAGAGGACATTTCATTTGGTTGAAAGTGAAAAACTACATAACTAACTGAAAAAATTGTCAGCCAAATAAATTGTTTAGGTTTCAATCTATAAGTATTTGTGTGGTTTGTTACACAAAAACAGCTAACTAGCAAACTTATGCACCCAAATTTCTGTAGGTGTTACCAGTTAGTGTG
>NW_012150953.1:350010-353061 GCF_000956105.1 Propithecus coquereli
GGAGAACACAGATAAAAAATACAAAGAAATAGAAAAAAATTCAAGATCTGAATGAGAAATTCAGATCACAATGGATTAAAACTAGAAACCAATAAGAAGAGTAACTTGAACCGTTTTGCAGGAGTCTTTAGGGTTTTCTAGATATAAGATCCTATCACCTGTAAACAGGGATAGTTTGACCTCCTCTTTCTGAATCGAATGCCCTTTATTTCTTTCTCTTGTCTGATTACTCTGTCTAGACCTTCCAGTACATTGTTGAATAGAAATGGCCAAAGTGGGCATCCTTGTCTTGTTCCAGTTCTTTGGGGAAATGCTCTCAACTTTTTCCCATTCATTATGATGTTGGCTGGTTGGGTTTGTCATATATGGCTTTTATTATTTTGTAATATGTAACTGGACATTGTAGATAATTTATTATAGCATTTTAGATAATCTTGGCAACCCTGGAAAGTACTTCAAGTAACTTACCTTTCTGGGGCTTGTTATATTGTTTGCTTACTTATTTAGCAGCTTGACTGAACTATATTTGTAAAATTTATGTCCCCCACAGTACTCATGCCCTGATGTTGTTCCCCAGAGAGTGCAGTCTTGGCTTGCACACAGTCTCTCTGACAACTGGGAGGGACCGTAATTTTTGCCTGGCTCTCTTCAATTGTGCCTTTCCCTGATCTCCTTGTTAAACTTTTTGCTAGTCTGTGTCTATTAGTCGATATTCAGTTGTTAATCTCCACTAATAGCTCTCAGATGCACTATTGTTTTTGACATTTTGATGGAACATAAATTGCTCCACAGTCCAGCCCAGTAAAATTTGTGTCCTTTTGCAAGGATAGGGTGCTGCCACACTTTGACACTGACCCCATGAATTTTCTTTTTAGATTTTCCTTTCCTTAATTATTTTCTGTTTTCAGTTTATACCTGGGCTATTATTTTCTGGGTCTTTGTATTATAGAGCTTCAATCCCCTTCTTAGGTGCCATTAGTGATGAAATTCCCCATTCCCTGTTCCAAATAAAAGTAGTCTCAGGCAGTCTAGAAAGAACCTCTGTACCACTGTTCTGGAGCTGAGGTAGAGGACAGCAGCCTGCATCTGCTCAGTAATATTCTTGTTCTCTGAGTAGGGTACTGTCAGTGATTGTAGTTCCTAGCCTTCTTGGCTTGCCTCTCTCAAAGTGGAATCTCTACCTCTTGAGAAACCTGTAGCAGGGGTAATTGGGACTGATTATTCTTCTCCTGCTGTGCTTGGGGTAGAACTTCTGCCCTATAATTTGTTAGAGGTGGGTTAAGGCAACCAGAGTCCTCTTGGTAACACCTAATTTAAAAAGTTTCTGCAACTCAGAGATGAAGATAAGAGATGTCAGCAAGCTGCCTCTCCTAGCGGGAAACTGAAGCCCTAGACTGAACACATAGCCCTAAACTAGGAGTTGGTTGGGAGAAGGAACCTGGTCTTTTGGTTACACCTCCCCAGAGAAGAGCTGTAGTAACAATGAGGTGGGAGAGAAAATAGGAAATTGAAGTGGATTTTGGCTGAAATGCCACAGACTTTCACTCTTTTCACTTAGATTAAATATACACTTTAAGCACATATTTTCCTATTTGCTCTTTGCCCTTAAAAAAATGTCTGCAGACTATATACAGCTTTCATATTTTTTCACTAGTCAAAAATTGTTTCACTGAGACAGTGTCTACTGAGCACCTCTTACCACCATTCTAGAGGTCCCCTCCACCAACTATTGAGATTTCCAAAATATGGTTTCCATTCTCAGTTATAACATTGTTATATCACGGAAATGATTACAAAGACCTTTGTAGTAGAAATTTTTTCATCATTTATAAACTTGAATGTGGATAAATGTGGATAAATCAGAAAGGTGTAATGCATAATCATACATTAGCAACACTGAATTTCAAAGTTAGTTTCAAAGAAGACGTTTTATATATAATGGTAAAAAGTAAAGATAATAGCACTGTTGTGTGTAAAATTGAGATGGACATATCTGTCTCTGTAAATATATCTATACCTATAACTATTTCTGAGTGGAAACAGAACAGAATGGTAAGACCAAAGTGATTATTAGTGAAGTTGTAGAGAAGGGGGTGTAGGAGTGACAAGTAGAAAATGAAGAGGAAACATAGCTATATAAATATACATAAATATATAAAATGTATCTATTAATTACATATGTTGAGTATATTTTAAATATATCTGTAGAATGATATATTTGTAAAAGTCAAATTGTTCTGTTAAATACATGAATGTTTAAGTTCTTTAAACTATGGAAAGTTTCCTTAAAAAGAAATGAGCTGCTCATTTTTAGGAATATGAAAAGAAAAGGATATTGGATTTAAAGAAATTAGTCATTTTTGCCTAAGCATATAACTTAATATATTAGCTTTCTCACAATTAATATATTAGAAATTCTCACAATTTATGATGCACCTATTTTGTCTATGTCTACATTACAACCACAAAGACAACTGTGCTGTTTCTTTTCAATGCACATTCAGGAATAAAGAAATAATCTATTGTTTTCTGGATGTTACATTTATGTTATTAATACTTACAGGTTTTATTATTTTAAACTCACTAAACATAGACATTGACTTATCCTTTTAAGAACAGTGCTTCAGCAATGTTTTGGAAAGATAAATTCATTCAGAGTAAGTCAAAATAAAATGTGAGATGACTGTGAAAAATAAGTAAATTTATGGAGAATTAGATAAATTAGCATCAAATGAACAGCATTTTCTCTGCTATAGTTTCCTGCACAGCATTTTAAGGTTGATATTTTGGGAAATAATCTCAATCCGTTGATTTTATTATCTTCTGCCACTGCTAAGAGAACAGATGAATGGTTTCTATGCCAGAATAAAATTCTATAAATAAATTATAGATGAACACACAAAAAGTCATTGAGTGGGAGAAAACTGATATCTGTACCACTGTGTGATATGTTTTACTCCCCTACAAACACAGAAAAAGCTAAAAGTGAAATTTAGATTGAGGAATATTTAAATTCTTGGGATTCTTTTAATATGGAGACATTTCATGATT
>NW_012150953.1:353111-354261 GCF_000956105.1 Propithecus coquereli
GTTGATTGTTTATAAGGTCATTTGAGGTGGGAGGCTCAGCACTGTGGATGTATATGGTGCTCGTTGTGTCAATGCTGACGTTCCTACTTATGCCATCTCCTGATTTCCCCAAGCAAGGTCACTAACATGCCAAAGTAGTGCTGCCTTCCCAGGAATCCTGAATGAATTTCTTACCAGTATCACACCATTGGCTTGCTTTTTTGATTTTTTGTTCTGGCATATTTATAAGACTTCTTGCTTGGCTTTCTTATGAAAAATTTCATAAGAAAATTAATGTTTTGTTGTGGTTGTTGCTTGTGCTTTTCTTGTCATATCTAGGAAACCACTGAATAACCTAAGCTCATAAAGAGATATTCCTATTTTTTTCTTCTAAGAGTTTTCTAGTTTTAGTTCTTACATTCAGGTCTGTGACCAATTTTCTAAAAGTTTGTGAAGGGTAAGTATAAATACTTCTTTAAATACTTGGGAGCCTGAGAGTTGGCGCATCACAGCTCCTGCCATTGCCCACACCGTGCATACTGTCCAGGGTCCCAAGGATCCATCCATTCACTTGGTTCACTTCTGCCACTGCCAGCACCCGAGGAAGCTGGCTGGAAGCCTAAGAATTGACCCTTCTGACCCGCTGACACAGGTACCTGTGTATACCACCTGGAAACCCAAGGGCAGGCATACTCGGCCTGCTGGTGCCAACACCGTGGCCCAAGGACTGGCTCACCTGGCATCTCCATCAACAAAGCCTCACCATAGCCTCCATTCACGACTGTAGTCTAAGCCACTGAGGAAATCACAGACACCAGTGATGCTGATTATGGAGACTACACTTCTGAGCACATCAAGAATCAAAGCTAAAGTGCCCTACCCAACCAACGCTATAGGTATATCTGTCAGAAAAAGTCTTTCCTCAAAAAAGCCAATCCAAAAAATTAAAAGAAGTAACTGTTATACCAGATGTGTAGATATGAACACAAGGACACAAGAAACATTAAAAGGCAAGAAAACATTATATCTCCAAAGGAACAGAATAATTCTTTATCAATAGATTCCAACAAAAAAAAAGAAACCTATAAAATAACCACAATTCAAAATAGTATTATTAAAGAATCTCAGTTATATACAGGAGAACACAGATAAAAAATACAAAGAAATAGAA
>NW_012150953.1:357608-357914 GCF_000956105.1 Propithecus coquereli
AGAAAAAGTAATGATACAATAATAAAAATAATACAAATAAAAATACAGTCTATTTACACAGCATTTACATTGCATTAGGTATTACAAGTAATCTAGAGATTATTTAAAGTATATAGGAGGATATGCATAGGTTATATGCAAGTACTATGCCATTTTATATAAGGAACTTGAGCATCCACAGATTTTAATATCCTGGGGGGGTCCTGGAACAAATCCTGTGTGGATACCGAGAGATGACTGTAGATGCTATTTGAAGCCACGTGACTGCATGATATTTCCAAAAGAGTGAGGATAGATAGAAAAGTA
>NW_012150953.1:358108-358805 GCF_000956105.1 Propithecus coquereli
CAGCTTAAAGATTTATATATATATAATTTATTATATGTTTGAATCAAAATCATCTTCAAATAATAAACACACACGTTAATTATGACATTTAATTTACTTCTCCTTAAAGTGAAATAAATATAGTGGTATACAGAAATTGTTCAATCAAAGCAAAACCTCATATTTCAGGATGAGATGATCATCCCCCCCGAAATTAGTAAAATTTCTGTATACAGTGATGTGCCACATAATGACGTTTTGGTGAACGACAAACCACATATCCAACAGGGGTGCCATAACATTATAATGAAACTGAAAAAAGTCTGATCATTTAGTGACATCATAGCCGTGGTAATGCCATAGTGCAATGCATTACTCACATGTTTGTGGTCGTGCTGATGTAAACAAACCTACTGTGCTGCCAGTCGTATAAACGTCCATAATAGTTGATAATAATAATAAATGAGTATGTTACTGCTTTACGTATTTACTATATCTTTTACAGTTATTTTAGAGTGTACTCCTTCTAATTATCAAGAAAAGTTAACTGTAAAACAGCTTTAGGCAGATCCTTCAGGAGGAATTCCAGAAGAATGTGTCATGATGACAGGAGACCACTGTTCCAGCCATGTTATTGCCCCCAAAGACCTTCCAGTGGGACAAGATGTGGAGGTGGGAAACAGTGATACGGATGATCCTGACCCTGTGTAGGCGTAGG
>NW_012150953.1:363197-364536 GCF_000956105.1 Propithecus coquereli
AAAACAAAAATAAAAATATTTTTGGGGAGTAAAACTAGTGCTTTTGTATGGCTGTATTATCAGAGAGAAAAACAATGAATAAAAAAAGCAGTTACCTGATGATTGAGATAAAGTAGCTTTTGGATAAATGGACATAGAAAAAAATTAGATGAAAACAAATTGCTAGAACAAACAAATAAAAATAAAAATGAGGCTTGATAACTGATTAGGCAGATATGACAAAGAAAAGTATCTGCACGTGCTAATGTGATGGTTAAGAGCAAGGGCTTTGGAATGAGACTTATCTAGGTTGTGTGTGTATGTGTGTGCGTATACACACACATACATACGTAGGTCTTAGACTTTCAGCTCTGCTACTGATCAGATTGTGAAGGTGGGCAAGGTACTTAAATTTGGTTAGCCTCAGATTCCGCGTTAGTAATAGAAATAACACCTTTCTCTTCCAATCATTAACTTGTTTGTTCAATAAATGTTTATTGACTAAATACTATGTGACAGTTATATTATTGTGGATTTTTTCTATGAACAAGAGAGATACATGTCAAGAGGGTCTTAATGGAGCTTACAAATTAAGTGGAAAAAAGAGAAATTGAGCATATGCTTTCATGTGTAATGAATATGAGAAAAGAGAAATAGAAGGTGCCATCGTAGCACCCAACAGGGTTGTAGAGAGGATTAATATGAGAGATAACACGAGTAAAGGTTACAGTACAATGCCTATCAAAAGCACAATTGTTTATGCTTTGAGGATAAATAGGAGATTGTCAAGTTTGGAAATGTTTGAGGGATTCCAAATTGGATGGAACCACAGGTTACCAATTCAACTGATTCACAAGGGAAAACATTTCAAAGAATAAAACAAGTTCTGATTATTCATAATGAGTTTGAGAATACAATAAACTCTATAAAGTAAGTAATATAAACCTGGGGAGATAGAAAATTGTGATTTTTCAAGAGCAATATTAATCATAATCATATATGCATTGTGGAAAAATTTTAAAAGCCATAAAAATATCAATAGGAGCAAAGTGGCATAACAGGAAAAAAAATAAGTACAGAGGAATATACCCAGTCAGAAATTCTAGGATTTATTAAAGTGATCTAACAATTTGCATTTCAGAAAGCTATTGTGCCTTTTTGTTGCAAAGAATGAATTGAAAAGGACACAGATTTGATAAGGTTGGTTTGGTTATATAATGAAGAAAAGTAGCTTTCTATAGCTCACTTAGTTAAATTATCAAACTAGGCCATTTTTAATACAAGTTTTGTCCAATGAAAGGGTGTGTCTGAATTTGAGAATGAGATAATTCATTATTAAATGAGTTTTTAAACTTAATAT
>NW_012150953.1:369246-370667 GCF_000956105.1 Propithecus coquereli
ATTGGAGAATTTTTGATTTCTATATCGATTTTATATCATGCCACTTTGCTGGGCTCCGATATTAATTGCAATACTGTTTTTAGCTGACTTTTCTCCCTCTTACACGTTCTCTCAGTCTGAACATCCTGCTTGTTAAGATAACATGTCACATGCTGACTAAGCACTTTGGCTTCTCCTCTTTGAAGAAGCAAAATGAAGAGAGCTGCCAAGTAATGATCAGTGTATAATCTAAGTGAACTTGCTGATATTACTAGCCATCGGTAGGAATATTCCTCATCACGTTGAACACCCAGACCCTGAGAATAAGCAGCCTTGGGACAACACATGAGAGTTAAAGGAAAATGACAATTTGGTATTATAATGTGTGTCTTTGCCTATTGTAACAATAAAGTAAGCCTTTAAAAACACAAATGTGAACAATATTTGATAGCACAACAAAGTGACTATAATCAACAATAAGTTAGGGTATACTTTAAACTAACTAAAAGAGTGGAAATGGAATGTTCCTAACACAAAGACATAATAAATGCCTGAGGTGATGGATACCCCAATTATCCTGATTTGATTAATTCACATTGTATGCATGTATTAAAACATCACATGCACCCTATAAATACATACAACTATTGTGTACCCATAATAATGGAAAATAAAAACTTTAAAAAAAGAAAATAAAAACAAGTGTCTAGAATCTAGTGGTTAGAGTGATCAATTTTACCATCTAATATAGACTAGATGAGGAAGAGAATTCTGAAAAACCACTTTTCACCTTGTACTAAAACCTTCTAACTCTAGTGCCAGAAGGAATTCATGTTCTTAGAAATATTCACACCATTTCTTGCACTCTGATATAAAATACTGTAGATCTATTTATTCATTGAACAAATATATTTTAAAACAAATATATCCAATTAAAAATGTTTGTTGCATGTGGAACCTAACATTACCTACAAATCTCTGTTTCCTATTACTCTCATTTTTTTATCCTGTTTACTGAGACTGTTTACTAACAGTTCTGTGTCAAATTTCTCTTTATTGTCCCAAATGTCTAGCTTTTCAGTGGGTAAGCTGTCAGTTCCCGAAATATATAAATGTAATGTGTTCTATCTGGTGTGCTTTTCTTGTTCACTTTCCCAGATGTGCCCTTTACCAACAAAATCTTCTATATTATTGAAGAAAATAAGGCAAAATAAGTTATATTTACTCAAGTGGAAATATCTCTTTTCTCTAAAGTTGCCTACCCTTTTTCTTTATTCCTCATCTTCTCTACCGAACACCACAGTGTGAGCAAATCAATTTTATTTTCTTTGGAGTTTCAATTTACATTTTTTGTTTCAGTATTATATCTCCACAGGGCCTGTCTGTCAGATCCTAAGTGTCACCATGGGCTACACGTGTTTAAGGGAACATATATAAGATAT
>NW_012150953.1:370717-373390 GCF_000956105.1 Propithecus coquereli
TTCTAATCTTCCACATTTGAGAAATAGGTCTGCAAAATACCCTAAGACATAACAAAGCTGATTGTTCTTTCATGCCTCTGTAAAGGGCATTTTTATATTTTTTTTAATTGAGAGATGTCCATGTCCTTAAAATTTCTATATATGCAACCAGGGTAAGTTTTTATATTGTCAAGTTAAGTATCGGATTATCTGCATAAGAGGGGAGACAAATATAATACTTTCTTATACAGAAAGGTCATCAGAGTTACCAATAATCTCTGAATACTTACCTCACTTTCCTTTCCTCAGCTTAATGATACCTAGGATGTGTTACTGACTCTTTGCCAAGGGGTTCAAGAAGAATTGCAAAAACTCAATAGATTCTCTTCTAGTCCAGAACTTTGCTCCAGATTATGGGGGCATTTAATGATGATGCTGCCCCTTTAGTGATACATTTACATTATGGTTACATTTTAATGTAAAATACATGTAAGTTGTAGGTGTGTGTATTTTACAGAAATATGTATTCCTTTAAGTTTTTTAATACATCACTTCAAAATCAAACCAATTTGTTATATTTTACGCATTATCTTGTTCTCATTATTTTTGTGTCACCTTTTACTTAACAATATCCAGTTTTGAACAAAAATTAGGCTGTCACCCTACTCTTAATAATCTATGAAGCTCTAGACAGTAATGCTGCGAGTATCCTCACCATCTGTTCTCATTCCATGACTCAGACTGAAAGAGAAGGCCTCCTTTCATGGGTGGGCAAACTGCAGCCTTCTGATTTCAAGATTGTTCTCTTTTTTTATTTCGAAGTATTATGGAGGTACAAATGTTTTTAGTTACATGGACTGTTTTCGTAATGCTCAAGTCAGGGTTAAAAGTGTGCCTGTCACCCAATAATGTTCATTGTATCTATTAGGTAGCCTTTTGCCTATCCTCTCCTCCCCGCTCCTCTCTGCTCGATTTCCTTCCAGATTTACTTCCCTTTATGCACATGTGTGCTCATTGGTTAGTTCCGATTTAATAGTGAGTACATGGTGGTGTTTGTTTTTCCATGGTTAGATTCTTTACCTAGGATAATGGTCTCCAGTTCCATCCAAATTGTGGCAAAATGCATTAAATCATTCTAGAACTCAAGGAAATAAGCAAGACAAAATCAAACAACCCCATTAAAAAGTGGGCAAAAGACAGGAAGAGAAGCTTCTCAAAAGAATATAGACAAATGGCCAATAAACATATGAAAAAATTACTCAAGGTCACTAATCATCAGGGAAATGCAAATGAAAACCACAATGAGATGTCACCTTACTCCAGTTAGAATACCTTTTATTAAAAAGTCCAAAAGAACAGATGCTGGCATGAATGCAGAGAGAAAGGAACACTTATACTCTGTTGGTGGAACTGCAGATTAGTACAACCTCTATGGAAAACAGTATGGAGATTCCTCAAAGAAACTAAAAGTAGACCTACCATTTGATCCTGCAATTCCACTACTGGGTATTTATCCAAAGATTGTTCTATCTTAAGCACCAAACGAGGCAAGAAAAGCTTAACCTTTCTCTGCTGTACCCCTTTTAATAAAAAGATTTGTTCCATATAATTTGGATTCAGTCAAAAGGCAGCACTTACAGACCTAAAAGGCCACATGTGGCCTTAAGGCAGCAGGTTACCCACCCCTGGCAGGTGTTAAGGAAAAAAATATTCAATGGTACTTGTTTAAGCATGGTGAGGAAGACTTTATTAGGGACCATAGCGATAGATATAGGAACTGCGGCAATGGAGCCTTGCAGAGGGGGAGAGAGTTTGGGTTCAACTCCCAGTGTAGCATGAGCAAGAGGAAATATATAACCAAGGAGCAGGTTGGTGGGTAAGTGGGTAGAAAATTCTAAAAGAAAAATATCAGGGGTAAGGAGAATTCTGACTAAACTGATTTAACATAATTCTTGCTGAAGAAAGGCCAGGGTGATTAGACATCATCCGGAGGATGGTGGAGGATGAGGAACTTGATCAGATATTGAGGATGATCAAATATCAAGAATAGGGGGTTCTGGCTAAACTGACTTATAGGGTTCTTTTAATAAAACTGGGTTTTACAAGGAAGTGCAAGGATGAGCCAAGGAGAAGATTCAGAAGTCTGAATAAAGTTTGGCCAAGCAAAGAATATTTGTCATAGATGACATGGAAAACAAAAGAAGGAACCAATTCTGTAATCACTTTTAAAGCTTGTTCTTGGATGTAATACATAACATGTCTGCTCACATTCCATTAGTCAAATGTCAAGCTCAAAATTCAACAGGGTGGGAAGTATATCTCTCATTCAAGGGGCATGGCAATGAGTGAGGAAGTAAATATTTGGGGTCAAATATAATATACCGTAGACATCTATCTCAATTACATATATTTGCTTCACTTTCATAAAACTAAACAAAATCCACATGAAAACTCTTAAATTCTGAGAATTAAATGGCATTAATTGTCAATATTTATATGATATATTTAATACGTATATACATACATTTATATAAAAATTATTTTTCCTACTTTGTTTCTTTTCATTTATAGTCTTATGTATCAAAATTTTGAAATCTATTGTAAAACATGTCAATATTTCTCCTTTTGATTTCATCATTATGTAGATATAGACATATATATTCTTTTGCAAATATTCTTCATGATTTAAAATAA
>NW_012150953.1:373440-374547 GCF_000956105.1 Propithecus coquereli
AATGTAGATATTATTTAAATTTTAATTCAAAATGAGATAGAATTCTCAAAGTCATGTACATTCATGCTTCAATTACTTCACAGTTTCAGTTCTCCATACCCCTAGGACACTAACTATTAATATATTCCACTATGGAGAATCAATAATATAGAAAGTTAGGATGTCTTATATTCTATAAAGCAAAAATGACTGCAAATCATTTGAACTGGATATTTATTCCTTAATTGCTTGCTTTCATGCTTGGAAAAATGATTTACATAGGATCTAGATTCCCTACAGGCAAGAAGGCATCACAGAGTGAAAAGTCAATATGCAAAGTGTCTCAGAATTATTTGGCACATCTCTCGAGCCTTCTGCATTTTGTCCTTACACAGTTTCTCTTTAAACAGCTGATCTGTTCCTTTATGGAGTAAGGGAATCTTCTGATTAATATGCACTGGGGCACCACATGGTTGCCCATCTGTGTGGGTCAGTTTTGAATCACTGATCAGGGCTGAAAATGAGTTGAAATTTGGCCAAATAGCCAGCAACAATGACCTTCAAACCTGTCGTGGCTGGCTGATGGGCAGCTCTAGAGAATTTAATTTGCTTTAGAGCTTGTATCTCACATTCATGTCTGATTTTTAAAATGAATTTATTTCTCCTATTGATCTTTGCTTTTCTGATACTTAAGTTTTAGAGAGACCTCTTTCAGGTTTTGAATAACACACTCATCTAAATAACATTCTCTGAAAATAGAAACTTCAGGAAATCAATAAGTCAATCAAATAATTTATACATTTCTGCAATTTTTAGTAAGAGAAATACTGTTCTCTTTTTTTTTCTTCTCATTTAAAGGAAACTAATCTATGTCTTTCTCCTTCTATTAGCAGCTGGCATACTGCAGTTAATATTTGGGTACTTTT
This sequence comes from Propithecus coquereli, assembly GCF_000956105.1. Taxonomy (NCBI): domain Eukaryota; kingdom Metazoa; phylum Chordata; class Mammalia; order Primates; family Indriidae; genus Propithecus; species Propithecus coquereli. The sequence continues at coordinate 374,346 of NW_012150953.1, forward strand.
TATTATCTAGATAGATATAAATAAAGAAAGAAAATCAATCTATTTAAGAACTGGGATAGATGACCTTTTATAAATGAATGAAATTTGATAAAATATGTACATTTTGAAAATAATCTAAGAGCTAATATTTTCATATGTTTATTTGCATTCTAATCTTCCACATTTGAGAAATAGGTCTACAAAATACCCTAAGACATAACAG
>NW_012150953.1:390063-393412 GCF_000956105.1 Propithecus coquereli
GTGCAAAAAAGAAAATTATCATAATGACTGGTAAGATTACATTTTATTAAAATAATTTGTGGCATTCAAAATATATTTTTAGTAAAAAGAGAAAAAAGAAACTAGCCATTCTCATAATTACCTATTCTTATTCCAAAATCAATTATATGTACTATCATGTACTCTGGAATAAAGTGAGCATAATAACATAATTAGGAAGTAACAACCAATGTCAAGGCTATCAAAAAACATGTAGCCATAAATATTGTGAAAGATTCTTTGAGAACATAAAAAACACTCCTAGAACTCTTGGTTTAACAGCATGAAGTACTGCCTTTTTATGTATGATCTCCTCTCATACAAGAGGTCTCACCTTCCACGTTGCTGTCTCAGACCACTCTATTTGATCTAGGTGCCACATCTTATACTCTGTTAGAATTTTCTATAATGCATTACTATAACAATTAAAAATATTATGTATTTTATTTGTTTACTTCCTTACTTTCCCACCCCTGTAAAAAAAGAGAAAAAAGTCTTAAGGGCAGAGAAATTAATGTTGTTTCCATAACTCTTAACACAATAATAGGTACATATTAACAACAAAAGTTTGGTGGATTGAAAAGAGAATGAATTCATTTTGCTTTTAAAATTATCTATCTTGATAAGTTATTAAACTCAATGCTATATATTAGACCCCATTTGTTTCAACTGTTCCTTATTACTATGCTTGGATAATTCTAAAATATGAAATCCATGATGAAAATTATTTTTATCTTTTTTAATCTTGACCAAGTACAGAGAGTTTTCAAATTCAAAATAAATGAATATGTCAAGTTTTATACTCTTGCGTAGACATAAAACATTTTTTCCAATGGCAGGTCAATTTCTAAAATTATCAGTTCTTTAAATGAACTATTTTGTGAGCACTTAAAAAAGAAAAAAAATCTCAAAAGAAATATGCTCAACAAGACATCTTTTTAAAACTATTTTATGACACTATAAACTTTCAGCCTTTCATTTCAACTCACATTCTTTGGAGTAAAATAAAACAAAAATAGAGATGACAATCAACAATATGAGAAAGTTGTTGAAGCATTGCGTTGTCTGCGTGTGGGTAGGGTACAATAACCAGGGACTCTGCTCTAACAGATGGACATCAGAGGAAAGAATATCATAGGACTGTAAGCTAAATATCTAGTGAAAATGTGCCACAGCTTTTCTTATTAGAAACGTGTACATTCATAAGATTTTTAAAAAACATTGTTTCCGTGTAAGGGGGTTAGGCTAGCAAACCAGACCTTCTAGTTAAAAATAATCATTACAATATAAAAACATTCTGTGTCAAGTCATGCTACAGTATAGAAACTGTTGATAATGGGTCATCATTTTCAAATGTACATTGAAACACACTAAGAATAGAAAAATCTTCATATCTACTTAATAAATATGATTTTTTCATAAGTATATCCCCTTAAATATTTCAGAGTGGATGACTTGATGCATAATGATTATTTACTCCTAACACACCATGAAAGAATTGTTTTGTCCTATTCAAAATACATCATCTCCTACATGTACATTCATTTGTACTTAGTATAGATAGTAATAGATAGTGGTATATTACATGTATATATGTGTTTGTGTGTGTCATGGCTATTATAACACATATTATGTATTATATATCTCACTCATATATATTATATGTGGTTTTATATTATAAAACCATTCAGTTTCAACATACTTTAATATTTTTATAGGCATTGAATAAATTGCTGGGCATGATTTACAAAGTTAAATCATAAGGAGGAATAAATGTGTTGCCACTTTTCATGATGACATCATAAACGAGAATGACTTGAATGGCCCACTGTATTTATGAATATTGAAAATATGGAGAGGCCACTTCTTTTATTTGTTGTTACTATATTGTGTATTCATACATTCCAGTTATTCAGTACAGATCTTATAATCTATTGCTAAATAGATAAGTGCATTGTTTGATATAGATACATATTCAAAACATCCAGAATTCCAATGGTCTATACATCTCCAAAGAGACCTTCAGAATTTTATCTATCTACACAAATCAATTTGGCTGAAGTAAGATTATTTTTATTAGAGATTTTAAATAACTTTTGAAACAAACTTTAATGAAAAGAGAAAACAGCAAAACATTGAGCAAGCCATCTAAGCTGGTGATCTAAGAGAAAGAGGAAAGATCACAGTATTTTACTTATTTAACTCATCCATCTTACAAATATATATTGAAAACCTTTATGTTAAAAACACTGCTACTTTACAAAGGGGAAAAAATAATAAATGACTCAAAAAACAGAGAATTTCAGGTTGCTGTAAGACAATATCGACCAACAAGATCTCAGTATATCTCCCAAATTGTTGAGACCAAGAATAAACAACTAAATAAATACTATATTCATAATCCACACTCACAGCTTAATTATATTACAGAAAATAAATACTACAAATGTGTAGTTACCTAAAATTAGGATAAAGAGTCCTGGAAGAAAATAAAAGGAAATCACAAATTTAGAAAACAAATCAGTCCATCCTTTTTCCTCACCCAATACGTACACAGGCAACAAGTATTTTTCTAGAGAGGATACCAAGAGCTAGAATTGCTTGGTGATAGGTTTGTCTCTCTGTCCTTTCTTCTTACCTTCCTTCTCTCTTTTCTCCTTTCTTCGTTCCTTCTTTGTACTGTAAAAGAGAGTGGCATTCTGTTTTATATATACAGTAACCTTTCTTGGTACACATACATAAATATTAAATATATGTTTTAAATTGTTAATAATAAGATTGACAGAAAAGTTAAGAAATGTAAATAAATAAAAGTAAACAGATGCCTGTGAGTAAATATAAGAAAGCCTAAAACAAAAATAGGCAAAAGACATGAACAGGCATTTCACTCCGAAGAAAACATAAGTGGCTAATAATCATAAGAAAAAAAGCTAATTTTATTGGTAAATAGGAAATGAAAATTAAATCCAAAATAAGGCATTTTACATACTTCTGACTGAACCTATTGATAAGGCTCATAATGTGCTCATCCTGGGATTATAATTTACATGATTAATTTGGAAAATAATTTGGTATTACCTACTAAATTTTAATAAATATACTCGTGAAATCTAACAATTCAATGCATAGGTACAATAATAATGATTAAATTGATAGCTAAACAATGTACTATTTAGGCCATCGTACATTTGTGGCAAAGCTATGTAGGAAATCGAAAGAATGTTTAACCCAATATTCAGTAGAAGAATTATCTCTTCCAATTTTTTTATTAATTTTTTGTTAACTTTTTTCATTGAAGTTTTCACAGTATATGGTATAATAAAAGGTATTA
>NW_012150953.1:395737-397498 GCF_000956105.1 Propithecus coquereli
CATTTGCAGTTCAGTCAGATTCTATGATGTTCATAGTGGAACATTTGCTTTAGCAGAGACAAACAGAGAGGTAGGTCATTTAGGAGAGATTATACACTTTTCTGAAATAAGGCAGTAGGAAATGGACTGTGTTAATTAAATAATATTTATAAATAAGATGGTGATAATGTGATTAATTAGATATAAGTGGTATAAAAAAGAAACTAAAATATCATTTATGTAAGCACTGCCACAGATAACCTTTCTAACCTCAGGGACATGAAACATCTTGAAGTGAAAAAGTTCTGGAAAAAAAAGTGTAGAATGGGAAACAGGAGGACTTCTAGAATGGCTGAGTGAGAAGCGTGGTTAACCTCAATGTTATCTTCCAATGGGTCTTAAAAACCAGTTAAACACTCAACAGATTGAGAATTATTTATTCAAGAAATCTACTAAATCTTGGTAATATTGACAGTCTGTGGCATTGCAGCAAGGATTGTTGCTATCTCCCCAACATGCAGGGCAGGGCTTAAGGACCAGAAGCCCTGCTGTTTTCTCAGATGGATTAATTTTATCTGGAGTACATTGTAGAAAAATCCATGTCCAGCACTGTCAAAAATAATAGAGATCTCAGTGGCAAATAATTAGGGCAGGCTAACATGGGCTAACTGGAGGTCGTAGTCCTGATAGGACTAAACAACACAGTGGTGGACCAGGCAGTTAGCAGGGATATCCAGTGAAAAAAACAGCCAGAAGGCCTTGCTAAAATCCCACTAATTCCTGGTGGCCTGAAAGATTGTGCATAAGTTTGAACCTGCTCATAAAGATTAGCAAGGTTCTCAGTGAGTTACTTGTACCTGGCTGAATATGGAGCCTACTGAATGCAGAAAGTAAAAAATGTGGAAGAATTGTAAATTCTCTGAACTTAAATAAAAGTATCCATTGAAGAAATAGGGACCATTGAGCAAGACAACCTTAACCCTTCCCTCAGTTTGATTAAATTTTAGAAAGGCTTTTTTTCCCTGTCTCCAGGCCCCTGACCTCCCTCTGACCTTGTCCCTTACAGAATTCAGATGGCCTATAACAGAAGTATGATCCTACTTTCTTCTAATTATTTATGTAAAGCTAATATAACACTCTGCCAAATTTCTTCTAATTCCATCCTGTCTGCCTCAGTGACGGGACTGTATGGACTTCTCACATCTGGCTCCTTGTCTGTGCTTATGCTTGAGTTCAGCCAATGCTGAGCCCTAGGATGAGATTGAAGGGAGGGATTAGAGTTGATCAGGACATTTACTTCCCCAGATTCCTATTCCTGCAAGTCTCCTTGGTTGGCTCTGTCACTTTTAAAGGGGTTATCTTCTTTGGTTTCTGCTAACACCTCTATCCTCTCATCTCTTCAGTTCTAAATATGGTAGCAATTTGTGGTCCCCATATACCATCCCCAAATCTTTATCAATTTATCATTTATTAAAGTTTCGTTGAGTTATTATAACTTGAGAGTACCATCTGCTTTGTATAGTGAAAATGACAGATGAAAGTACCATAAGTAAAATCTGGAAAAAGAGAAGTTGCAATGAGATAAGGGATACAGAGCAAAGAGGTGGCAGGATAAATTGAGGAATATTCTTACTGAAGGGTTTCAAAATTATTTAATAAAATGTAAGAATATTGAATCAAGAAACATTTTATTTTAATTATACCCTGATATCATGCATGTATTATTTTTTTGGTTCTGTAGAATAAATTCTATTAATGTAACTCTTCGTATTATAATGAATG
>NW_012150953.1:398793-409462 GCF_000956105.1 Propithecus coquereli
AACGAAATAGAAAAAAAATTCTGAAATTCATTTGAAAACTCAAAAGACCACAAATAGTCAAAACAATCTTGAGATAGGAAAAATAAATCTGGAAGCATCACAGTTTGTGGTTTAAAATTATGATACAAAGCTATAATAATCAAAACAGTACAGTGCTGGCATAAAAATTGTCACACAGGTAAATGGAATGGAATGGAGATACTAGAAATAAACTCAAACATATACGGTCAACTAATTTTTAACAAAGCCACCAAGAAGACACAATGGGCAAATGAAAGCCTCCAATGAATGGTATTGGGGAAATTTAATTTTCACATACAAAAGAATGAAACTGGATGTTTATCTTACACCACACACAAAAATCAACTAAAAATGGATAAAATTCCTAAATGTAAGAACTGAAATTGCAAAATTCCTAGAAGTAAACAGAAGTAAAGCTTTTTGATATTGGTCTTGGCAATGATTTTTTTGGATATCATACCAAAAGTTTGGGTGACAAAAGAAAAATAAATAAGTAGAATTACATCAAACTAAAAAGCTTCAGCATAGCAAATGAAACAATTGACAAAGTGAAAAAGCAGCCTGTGGATTGGGAGAAAGTATTTGCAAATCATACATCTGATGAAGGAATTCACATAAAAACTCAAATAACTCGATTAAAAATGAGCAAAAGATCTGAACTGACAGTTTTCTGAAGAATACATAAAAATGGCAAACAGGTATCTGAAAAAATGGTCAATATCACTAATTATGTGGAAATACAAATCAAAACCACAATGAGATATCACCTCACACCCTGTAGGATAGCTACTATCAAAAAGACAAGAGATAATGATTGTTGGCAAGGGTGTGGAGATAAGGGAACCTATATATACTGTCGGTGAGAATGTAGTTGGTACAGCCATTGTGAAAAACAAAATAGAAGTTCTCAAAGAAATTAAAAATAAAGCTACCATATGACCTAACAATCCCTCGGTTGGTTAGATATCCAAAAGAAATGAAATCAGCACCTTATAGAGATATCTGGGCTCCCAGGTTCATTATACCATTATTCACAATAGCCAAGATATGGAAACAACCTAAATGACCATCCATAGATGAATGGATAAAGAAATTATAATGTGTATACAATTGTTCCAGCCCCCGTGGGTACCGAAATCTGGGCATACTCAAATCAGTACATTATGCTAAATGGAATAAGCCAGACATAGAGAGAAAAATACTGTATGATCTCACCTACATGCAGAATCTAACAAAAAAGAAAAAGACAAATAAATAGTAACAGAGAGTAGAACTGTGGTTACCATGCACAGGGAATGGGAGGAAGTGGGGAGAAGTAGGTCAAAGGGTATAAACTTGCAGTTACGTAGGATGAATAAGTCAAGAGATGCAATGTAAAGCATGAGGACTGCAGTTAATGATATTGCATATTGAAAATTTGCTAAGAGAGTAGATTTTATGTGCTCTCACCACAAAAAAAAGCTAACTATAGAAGGTGATGGATATTTTGTGTGTGGCTACAGTAAAGGTATCATTATGTGTATATCATTGTATATTTGAAAACATCATGTTATTTGCCTTAAATACACACAATAAAAATAAAGAAACATTGTAAACAAATATTTCAATTAAGTTATTATCCTCTAGATATTTCAAGTAATTAATTCATGTTTTAGAGAACTGACTGTTCAGTTCCTGAACTAATTAACTCATTATTCTTTTGAACTTGAGCAAGGTGAAACAAAACATAATACATATGTAATGTGAATTTCCTGATTTTTCTCGTGTTCTGATTTTCTTGTGATGGTATTTATATTTTCCTCCCGTAGCCAGCATCATCTAGTATGAGGAAAACTGAGCTCTGACAGGCTCTACAGAGCAGCAACCTCTAGCAATATGCATTTTGCAATGTTAGATATGAAACTGATTTTATGGGAGAAAGCCAGTGATGATTACTCTCCTTTTGAAATGTTTCTAAGACCCAATTTCTTCATTAAGTCGGAGAGAATCAAATTTACTTCTAAATGTAACACTTTTTTAAATAGGTGAAGAGAATGCTTCAAATTGACTCAATTTGTCTTCATATTATTTTCTAAATGCACTTCTAATTCATGAAATATAATGTATAAAGCCACATTAAGAGATTTAGCTTGCAATAAAAAGCTGAAAGTGGTTCAGCCAGGAAGAAAATCCACAACCTGGGATTTGATAAAGATGTTCACAAATTACTAGGATAATAAGTTGCAACATCTCTCATGTGAAAATAGGTTATTATATAAGATATAAGACATACCGGCAAACACAATATCTAAAATAACAGAAAGGAAGCACATCAAAACCCCTAAGTAAAGTTACCTAACAGGAATGGCTTTTAAATTCTTTATTAGAAACTGTTAATCTATGTCAATAAAAAATTGTTTCCTGAATCTATGAATGCAATTAATGAGTTGATTGGAAATGAAGTCTATGTTTTAAACAATTTGCATTTATTTACCAGTTATTTCCTAGATAGTTATTCCCAAAGGCAAAATTAAATAAGTAGGTTTTACATATCTTTAGTTCTTGGAGTAAAACATTGACAAGTCTATAGGAAAATATTTGAGGACTCTTAGTTACATTTTCTTGTGACAAATTCTAGGAAAACTTATTTTGTATGCCCATATGATATAGCCCTTTGGTTTAAATTACCAAAAAATAAGAGCACTTTAATTTGCCTACAGTGTTAAAATTAATAAATCATAGCTCCCATCTCTATTAGACCTATATTCTTCCTAAGGAGAAAGGAAAACACTTATTGTCCTGCTCACCTTTTACTTAAATTTCATAGAAATAAAGATATTTTAATGAGGATTTGAATTTAAAAAGCAAGGCTAAGCTTGACTCATTTGTAAATCTCTCTAGCATACAATTTGTTTTACATGGTTTGATTAGTGTTTTTGCTAGTCATGATTAATTTGGTTATAATCAAGTAATGATATTGAAAAATTGCTTTATTATTTTTTAGTTTGGCTGTTTCAACGTGCCTATCTATGTTCTGTGAAACACTTAGCTTAACACCTAGGCGGTCCCTGGACTTCGATGTCTTCTGACGAAGATATGTAGATAATAACTACTTCCTTTATCCTTTTTTTTTTTTGTCTTTTTTGAGGAAAGCAAGTAAAAGTGGATGTAATGACACCTTTAATATGAATTATATAAATTATGCATCTATTGTTTCATTAATATGTTTATGTGGAATGACATAATTTCATATGTATTACTATGTTAAGGAATTCAAAAAAATTTACAATTAATTCTAGCAGATGGTTTTGATGCACTAGACCAGTGGTCCCCAACCTTTTTGGCACGAGAGACCAGTTTCATAGAAGACAATTTTTCCACGGATGAGGGGGTAGCTGGGGAGAGGGACGGAAGGGAAAGGGAGGAAGAGGGGTAGGCAGAGCTCAGGCGATGTTATGAGGCCCTGTTCTCTTAACAGGCCATGGACCGGACCAGTACCCGGCCATGGCTGGAGGTGGGTACCGCAGTGTTAGACCACATTTCCTCAGCTCATATAATTTAAGCACCTTGTGTATCATGAACAGACTTCTAAGATGGTCCATAATAATACAACTTCCTAGTATTCACACTCTTGTGTAATTCCCCACACTTGAGAATGAGTTAGACCTAGTAACTGACTTTTAAAGAATAGAAAACAACAAAAATGACAGATTGTCACTTCTGTAATTAGGTTACAAAAGAAATTGACTTCTATTTCCTTTGTGGACTCTCTCTCTCTCTCTCTCTCTCTCTCTCTTGCTTTCTTGGCTTGGATGCTTTGATGAAGAAAACTGCAATATTGAAGAGGTGGTCACGGTAAGACACCAAGGAAAGCCTGTAGCTATCAGTCAGATACGAACTGAGGTCTGTAGTTTAATTAGACCTTTAGTTCAATCAGTTCACAAAGACCTGAATTCTACCAAAAACCATGTAAGTCAGTTTAGAAGCAAACTCTTCTCCATTTAAGCTTTAAGATAACTGAGGCTCTGGCTGACATCTTGATCACAAACTTTTGAGAGACTTTGAAGCAGATGCCCTAAGTAAGCTGTGTCCAAATTCCTAACCCACAGAAACTATGAAATAATAAATGTGTGTTGTCTTAAGTCACTAGGTTTTGGGATATTTTGTTATACAGTATTTTTTTAAAAAACTTAATTTTTTTATTTATTAAAATATAAAAGGATGATGTGGTTAATAAATTATTAGTTATTAAACATGAAATATTATACATTTATGTTTGGAGAGGCAAGGATAGTTCAAATATTTTACTGCAGTGTGTTTTTCCCACATTTTTTAAATTTCAAAATATGAGGGGAGTACAAATGTTTTTGTTACATAGATAGATTTTGTAATGCTTGAGTCAGGGCTACAAGTGTACAGCCCAACTATCTGCTGTCTCTAGAAAGCACATCTAAGCCACAAGGACTCACACTGACTCAAAGCGAAGGGATGGAAAAAAATATTCCATGCAAACAGAAACCAAAAGCAGGTGTAGCTATTCTCATATCAGAAAAAATTGACTTCAAATCAATGATGGTAAAGAAAGACAAAGATGGTCATTATATAATGGTAAAGGGAGCAATTTAATATGGAGACATAATAATCCTAAATATATATACACCTAACACAGGAGCTTCTAAATTCAAAAAGCAATTTCTACTAGATCTAAGTCAACAAGATAAATGGCAGCATCAAAATTTCCAGGGACTTCCACATCCCACTGACAGAGCTGGAAAGATTATCAAAGCAGAAATTAAACAAACACTGGACTTAAACAATACTCTAGAAAAAATGGGATTAACAGATATTTACAGACATTCTACCCCAAAACTACTAAATGTACATTACAGTAATTGTTCATTCTTACAGTATAAGGTTGGCAGTTCCATGCACTGCTGACTTCTCTAAGCTATAGAAAATTTCTAAGCTGCATGCAAGTATATCCCAAAAGTACTTCCTTCAACCAACTGGGGAAAGGAGTCAATGGATACATTCCTCAGTCTTTTTATCCTCCAGTGGGACATTTTTGATGTATGCTCTGTGTGGTTTATCAGAAGGTCTATGGTGTGATTAAGTGCTCCTTTCTTATATATTGCAGATAAGACAAAAGAGACTCCAAGAAATATGAGGCATTAAAATATGTTACATGGAGTAAAAAGAGCAGCAAACAGCAGCAATATAATTAATAATCTTGGATGGGATCTTAACATTCTCTGGTATCCTACTGATGAAAAAAAAGATGAATAAATTGTCATCTGCGGTCACTTGAAACCAAAAGTTTACTGAGGGTTATGCTCTGCGTAGCCAGGTAGATTCTGCTATTGAATATGATAGGAGGTTATAGAGATTGTGACAGATGACAATGAATATAAAGCAAATGAATAATAATCTTAATTTTTATATTTTATTGTAAGGTATAGGGTATAATTCTGAACCTCTAAGGAAGCATTGTTTAAGTAATCTCGTGTTTTATATAGACAGAGTCTCAAAATTCCTGAAAAACAAACTTAGGGCTTGATTCTGAGGGTTACTACATTGCAATTACAGTAAAAGTCATAACTTTCTAGGTGTCATGTAAAAATGAGGATACTGATAAAAAAATATTTTATTGTGGCCTCACTGAAAAAAATTCCCTAATAATTTTCTTCAGCCCCATTTTTTATATCTCTAAGCCTAAGTGTGTCATCATATGTCAAGAAATCTAGCTAGCAACTTAGTAGTTTGTAGGAATCTGGGTTCACTTTTATCAGACATCCTGTCTTAGCAAGTGCTGCCATTCATGTATTTATTGACTGTCTTATATAATTTCATGATATTTCACCGAACAAAACATTGGGACATGAACCTCATTCATAGCGAAGGATGTAAAGCAATAGATGAATGTTTGGGATGCAGTGGTTTTAAGATCTACCTCATCAATCAGAAGCAGAAGGCTTTCTAGTACAGTGGATGACCCAGTGTTTTAGTAATAGTGTTGAGATGCTGTCCTAAAGAATGATGCTATAAACTACTGAGCAATATTGAGGCTAAGGTCTCCTAAATCTTTCAAATACAATTGCTTTCTTTTTTCTTACTATCCTACTATTCTGGTCACTCTGGTTCAACTATAGGATTTAGTGCTTAGGGAAGAAATGTTTCCACTAGGGATAACAATTATGATATATTTCAATGGATTACATGACAAGGCTGTCATTTGAGTTATTTGAAATCCACATGTAACAAGGTAATTAGGCAAAAAAAGTAATTATGCTTTTTAATTGAAGTGATTGACCCTCACTGTCAGAGTTGTGTCTGTGAAGTTGGGGAAGGAAAGGATGTGGATGAAAATTGAGGCATCCTTTGTGTTTCACCTTATACTAACTCACTTAATGAAAACAATCATCAGAGGCTTCTTCAAACTTCCCCAGGTAGTACAAACTTAGGCCCAGATTCATTAAAAATGAATATTTGGGTCACCCTCATTGAACAAAAATGTTTCAGTCTTCTGAGGTTGTGGACAAAGAGAATATGTAGGACATGAAGGATGTGACAAATATTTGTTACAACTAGATGGTCAATTATAGACATGAGAACCATGGTCTTAACCATAGTCACTGTCTTGCAATATTTTTCTAGTCATGAAATTTCATTAACTTATTTTCTCTTTTCTTCAGTGACCACCCCTATACTCAAACATGCACCCCGTTTCCATTGTGTATGCATGCTGTATTGTCATAGTTAAATCTACCTTTTATTTTCCCTACCACTTACTAGTTACATGACTTTGTGAAAGTTACTTTGAGAAGAAACTTTCTGTAGCTCAAAATTTATGTCTATAAAATAGGATCCAGAATTATTATAAGAAAAACATGTAGTATAAAAATTTCTTAGTAAATATTACTCTTACTCCTTTATTATAATTAGATGAGAAGACCTCCAGAGGGTAACATGTTACCCTTAAGATGATGGTGACTAGAGCAAGGATCTGAATGTTATGTCCTTTTGGGGTTCTGTCTTTGTGCAGAAAGGATGAGTTTTCTGTTTTGTGTGGCATAATTTCATTATAATGAGTAGGGATATTGTGGAAGCATATGTACAGGAAAAGATGGCTAATTTTTGTTTAGCAGCAATAAGAATAGATTACAGTGAGATCTTGAGTTTTATTTATTTGCTTTGTTTTTGCCTGCCCATGGTCATTCTTTCTCCATAAAACACCCTAATTCTCTTTTGAAAATCAGTCCCTTTTGCATTATATACAATCTGGTGCCACCATTTTCAGCTCTATTCCTCCTTACATAGGTGGTGTGTTTATAAACATCCTTCACTTCCACCTGACACATTGGTAACTCAACTAGGGAGACAAAAAGATGGATAAACATTAGACTTCTTTAATTCCACAAGGGATTCAGTACTACGAGTGTACCTGCTCTGAGATGTTTCTAATAGTGTTTTTTTTATTTACCCTTCTGTGGCTGTCTTAGTTCTTGCCTGTATTCAGATCTGGTTCTCCAAATAGTCTCTGCAGATTTTTGTGTGCTGATTCCCATATTCTTCCAATAATGCCCTTTAGCACAAGCTATCTAAGCAGCAATTTCAGAGTGCAGCATCTTGTAGAATTCCGTGTCAATTCAATCATGGTATAGCATCATAGATTTATTTTGATATCAAAATAAATATGACATGTTTGTAAGAATTGGTAGTTTTATCAATTTTTAAAGATCAAACAAAACTTCAAATGCTTTTGTATTTGTGTTATATTAATATGAAACAAAATGACCCCATATATGCCAGGGATCATCGTTTATTAAACTCTGCAATTAATATTATTTTCGTTGAAGGGCCTCTGTTGGAGAGAGGGAAATTATCACAAGAGTTAGATTACGATGTAGAGAGAGGAAACCAAGTGGACTAAGATAAAAGTCTCTAAGAAGATTAAAACAAGCAGAACCTTGAAGCAATTGCATCCTATGCAGCAGTTGTCAAAGCGTGGTCCCCAAAGCAAATTTTCAGGCCCCCTATCCGGACATACAGAATCAGAAACCATGGGAGTGATGTCCAACAGTATGCCTGCTATTAATAATAAGCCTTCTGACTCAGAGCTTCACTCGGTGGGGCAAAGGCAACATATGTAACCTCAACATTTGTACCCTGGTAATATGCTGAAATAAAAAAAAGTAATAATAAGTCTTCCAAATGATTTTAATCTGTGCTAAAGCCTGAGAAGCACTGCCACACCGAAAAGTGGAAGAAGTTTGCTTTGAGACACAGAGAGTGAATGAAATTCGCAGTCTGCTTTGTCAATGTCTCACAGTGTAGTATTGTCGGAGCACAGTGCATGAGGTGGAGATTTCAGGAGATGAAGCTAGTGAAAGAGGGAAGAAGTTTATTGTTCAAATTTTGAAGGACGTTGTAAGCCAAACAAGGGAAATAGGATGGCAATAAATGAAAAGAAGTAGATTGTGAAGCCAGACAAGTCTCAGTTCAAATTTCATGATTATAACATGTCTTTTACTTTTCTGAATCTATAAAAGTTAAGATCCTAGCAGATGAACATGTATAAATTAACAATTTGAGTTATTGTTCTTTACCATACAATATGAGGATATGCGCAATGCAACTTATTTAATGGTGTAATTATTAATCAATATGAACTATTTTGTTCAACTACATTTTATTTGGAAAACTTTTTCATTATTTTATTTCTTTGGGGGCATTTCTTGTTCATTTCATTGACACCTGTTTCTTTCATAATGCTTAGATATAATAGGTTTTAAAAAGCTTTTTATCATGTAGCTTTAAAATATTTTCACAATTTGTTTGAATGTTAAGAAGATTAATACATTTTAATTCCTTCTTATTGACCTTATTCTCCAAAACATTCACCTTAATCCCCCCCTCATTTTATCTCTATTTTTCTCTGATGTAATCCTGAAATTAAAGGAAATAAAATGTTAGGCTAGTCATTTTATGTATTTTTTCTAGTTTCCTCTTCTTTTCATTTTTCTCAAGTAACTGGATTCAGCCTAGATTATTAGGAATTTCATGTGGAAAAGGGAAAATTACAATCTTCTTTTCAGTGCTTCTAATTTCATTCATTTCCTCCAATGGTACAGTAGTCTTACTTCAAAGTATACTCAGTAAGTTGAGCTATAATTTCTTTATGTCTTGACTTACATTTTCCTGTTTTCATATTTTAATTTTAAGTTAATCTATCTTTTAAAACTGAAAGGTAAGCAAGAGAAAAGAAATTGAGGCATTTTCTTTCTCTCTGTTATTGTGGGCTTACCTACATTGCAATATTTAACCAACTGTCTTTCTTAGTAATCATGATGGTTAGTCTTCTGTGTCAACTTGGCTAAGCCGTAGTACCCAGTTATTTAATCAAACACTAATCTAGGTATTGTAGTGAAAGTGTTCTGTAGTTGTCGTTAATATCTACACTCAGTTGACTTAAAGATTATACTCAATAACGTGGGCAAGCCTCATCCAGTCAGTTGAAGGCCTTAAGAGCAAAAACTGAGGTTTCCCTGAGAAGAAAAAATTCTGCCCTAAGACTGTAGCATCAAATCCTGCCTGAGTTTCCAGGCTGCCCTAATGATTTCAGACTTGCCAGCCTCCATAATGGCATGAATCAGTTCCTTAAAATAAATATCCCTCCCTCTCCATACGTATGTATATATATCTGTCTATCTATCCTGTTTCTTTAGAGAGCTCCAATATAAGTAATCTGACCATATTAATGGTTCTGTAAAAATATTTCTGTATCAGGTAGCTATGTATTCAATAATGTGCATCAAAGCCATTTCAAAATTCAATAACATAAAAGAAAAGGCATTTAATGCCATGGTCACATGTCTGTCATTCAGTTGCTGTTGGTTTGCTTATCTTGGCAGAGATCAGCTGGGCTTGGCTCCAAGCTTTGCATTGGGTCCATGTATCATCCAAATGTGTCTCCTTGGAGCAGAAAGCTATTTTGGCTTCTTTTCCCTGATTTTAATGGCAGAAATGTAAGAGATAGCTGAGCAGAAAATAAGATGGTTCTTATCTTCTTAGCTTAGAAATGGCATACTATAACTTCAACCATATTCTTGTGGCCAAATTAAATCACGTAGCCAAGCAAGATACCTCGGGGTGGGGGGGTGTACTCTCCCTCTAATGAGAGGATCTTTAGTCCTAGGGAAAAGAGCATAGATACACAGAGAAATAAAAACTTGGAACAATGTTGCAATTTATCACAGATTTTGTAGCCAAATGTGTTTGGAAAAATGTTATGTTCTGTATTTCCCCTTTTAGAAGTAGTTACAATTTATTTAGCATAGTAAGAAACTAATACATCTTAGAAGAAATGTAAATACTGTTAACTATATAAAACAGAATTTCACAGACCTTGTTCTAATAAACTATTTGTTAATATTCCACTGTACTCGTTGTTCTCCAGAAATCATGTGGAAAAGAATTGTTCTACAATCCACACTCACAGTAAATATGTTGTTCCTAAAGAGTTTCTCAACATTTGATCTCATGAAAAAATACCCATAGGTACAAAATTCACAAATAAAATTTTATTCATAAAACCTGCTCTGCAATAAGGAAAATAGGAAAATTCCAATTTTTAACATGTCAAAATTACAAGCATTCTTTTTTACCTAAC
>NW_012150953.1:411222-411582 GCF_000956105.1 Propithecus coquereli
AGGACGATTGTTACCAGAGGCTGGGAAGATTAGTCAGGAGGAGGGATAAAGTGGTGATGGTTAATGGGTACAAAAATACAGTTAGATAGAATGAAGAAGAGCTAGTATTTGTTAGATTATAATTAATAATCATTTGTTGTATATTTTAAGAAAAGAGAGTAGAACTGGAATGTTCCTAACACAAAGACATGATAAATGCTTGAAGTGATGGATACACCATTGACTCCATGTGTCATGATTTGATCATGACACGTTGTATGCTTGTATCAAAATATCACATGCACCCCACTAATATATACAGCTGTTAGGTACCCATAGTAACTAAAAAGAAAAAGAAAATAAGAAAAGGTGGTATATATA
>NW_012150953.1:411632-413260 GCF_000956105.1 Propithecus coquereli
AATATTTTCATCAAACTTTGAGTAATAATTAGAGTTATAGTTGCAGGATACAAAAATCAACATACAAAAATCAGCAGCATGTCTATACACTAATAGCAAACTATCTGAAAGAGAAATTAAGAAAATAATCCCATTTACAGCAGCTACAAAAGAATAATAAAATGCCTTGGATCAAATTTAACCAAGGAGATGAAAGATATCTACAATAGAAACTATAAAACACTGATGAAAGAAACTGAAAATACACAATTTATACAAAAAAGATATTCTATGTTCATGAATTAAGAAAATAATCCCATTTACAGCAGCTACAAAAGAATAATAAAATGCCTTGGATCAAATTTAACCAAGGAGATGGAAGATATCTACAATAGAAACTATAAAACACTGATGAAAGAAACTGAAAATACACAATTTATACAAAAAAGATATTCTATGTTCATGAATGGAAGAATTAATATTGTTAAAATGTCCATGCTACCCAAAGTGATCCACAGATTCAATGTAATTCCTATCAAAATACCAATGACATTCATTCTTCTCATAAATAGAAAAAAACACTCCTAAAATTTATATGAAACCACAAAAGACCCCAAATAACCAAAGACAGTGTGTGTAAAAATTACAAAGCTGGAGACACCATGTTACTTGACTTCAAAATATACTAGCAAGCTATAGTAACCAAAATAGCATGGTAGTGGCATAAAAACAAATAGACTAATGGAAAAAAAAAAATAGCCTAGAAATAAATCCACACATTTACAGCCAACAGATTTTTAATAAAGATGACAGAGCACACATTGGGGAAAGGATAATTTTTTCAATAAATGCTGTTGGAAAACTGGATATCCACATATAAAAATTAAATTAGATGTTTATCTGACACTATATTAAAAAAAATCAACTCAAAATGCATTAAGGACTTAAATATATGACCCAAAACTAAGAAACAACTAGAAGAAAACATGGGGGAAACCCTTTATGACATTGGTATGGGCAAGGGTTTTTTTGGATAAAAACTCAAAAACACAGGCAACAAAAGCAAAAATGGGCAAATGGAATTACATCAAGCTAGAAAGCTTCTGCACACTAGAAGAAAACATGGGGGAAACCCTTTATGACATTGATATGGGCAAGGATTTTTTTGGATAAAAACTCAAAAACACAGGCAACAAAAGCAAAAATGGGCAAATGGAATTACATCAAGCTAGAAAGCTTCTGCACAGCAGAAGAAACAATCAGCAGACTGAAGAGACAACCTACAGAATGGAAGAAAATATTTGCGAACTATACATTTTTCAAGGGGTTAATATAGAAAATGTATAAGAAACTTAATAAGAAAAAAATTGATTAAAAAATGGACAAAAGAACTAAGTAGACATTTTTCGAAAAAGACAGACAAGTGGCCAATAAGTATATGAAAAAAATGCTCAACATTACTAAACATCAGAGAAATAAAAATCAAAACCACTATGAGATATCACCTCACTCCAGTTAGAATGGCTATTACCAAAATGACAAAATATAACAGGTGTTGGTGACGATGTGGAGAAAAGGGAATGCTTATGCACTGTTGGTAAAAATGTAAATTAATATAGCCATTATGGAAAAAAACATAGAGGTTCCTC
>NW_012150953.1:414487-418334 GCF_000956105.1 Propithecus coquereli
TTATTTATGATTTTAAGATGCTCATAAAATCTTCTTTATAAATAAAGCACCATAAAGACAGACAAAAATAAGTAAGTTCCTGCATGTATAAAGACCGTCAATTGTTCACCCAGTATTCATTTTTCCTGTTGTTCCTCAAATTTTGTCTGGTAAGATAAGATGGCAGTCTACCTAGAAACAGCCTTTCCCAGCATTGCTCATAGGTAATTTTGGCATGTGATCAAGTTCTAGTCAAAGGCCTATGACCAGAAATTATGCCAAGTCTCTTCACAGTCTCTAAAAGAAAACTGTAAGATCCCTTTTTCTTTTTCCTTTTCTACTTTCTATGAAGGGTACTAAAATTTATACTTAAGATATAGAGATGGATACCACATGCTCAGAACTGTAGGGTCAACTCTGAACTTGTCTTCTCTAAATTGTTATGTACAAAAAAATAAATATGCATCTCGCAAATTGAAATTCTTGCACTGGGAAATAGATATTGAAGTTGGAAACCTGGTACCTCTGTTATGAGATGGCAAAACTTCTGACCAGTTTCTCATCTTTAATAACTTGGAAGGTGGATCACATTCACAAAAACCTGAACATCTATCAATAAAGATTGGAAGAAGTCTAAACATATGTTTGATTGTTATTACAAAAGAGCAAACAAAAAAGAAAAAAGAAAAGAAAATCCTCAGGAAAGAATTAACCAGCTTGAGAACTAGAGAACAGAGATAAATGGAGTATACCTCTGTTAACATATGTGGTCTCTGCGGGTAGCCTACCATCAAGATTGACTAGCAGTCCAATAATCTGGGTATTTTCAGGGTTGGGAAAGTTGACTATTTCTGAACTGCAAACATCAAGAATATGAATGTCACCCCAAATCTTTTTCATGACCTTCTCACTAAATACACTCTGCGTGAAAATCTTCAGTCTATGTTGAAGAGTTTAATTTGTGATTCAATGACTTTCTTAAAGTTAGGATGAGGCAAATGTTTATGAATCAGAGTTAATAACTACATAGCTCCCATTTTCCCAACCTAATTTCTGAGAATGAGAAAGGAATCTAATTGATAGTAAACAAGATATCAGTTTTCTTACTTCTAATAAGTAAATTCGAGGGGAACAAATCTTAATTTAGTGGATGCATTTAATAATATTCTCACATGAATCAGATAGCCTTGATCATCAATTGTAGGGGAAAAAAAATGAAAGCCCTTCACTTTTCTGTGGCTCCTTTTTGGATTGCTGATGGCAAAATAAATTTTGCTTTTAAATAATTTTAGTACCAGTCAGTAAAAAACATGAATAAAATAACTCCAGGTTTATTCTCTATTCAAAGCTATTCCATTTCTCATCTCAAGTTTGCGTCAAGCTCGTATGTATAATACAGTTCATCATAGGGATTGCAAAGAGACTAAACGACATTAGGAAACACCAAGTTTTAACATTATGGTCTCCTGTTATGAAGTTTCTAGGGTGATGGTATAAGTGAAATTAAAATTCTTTGAAAGTTAAATTTCAAAGTAAAGATCAAGGGAATTGATGTCAAAATTAATTATCTTGTGTATTAATTGTCTTCAGCATTTACAGCTCAAAATTTCTTCTCCTAAATTTCTTACTCCACTGAGTCTCAGCCAGAGAGAAGTTCATATAGGCAAGGTTCCTAAATTAGGTGCATGTGTATAATTTCTTTGGTTGTGGTTCCTTTAGAATCTAAAAGTTTAAGTTAGTCTTACATGTATGAGGAGGTTTAAAAAGCTATGAAAATAGGCTAGGCGCAGTGGCACACACCTGTAATCCTAGCACTCTGGGAAGCCAAGGTGGGAGGATTGCTTCAGATCAGGAATTTGAGACCAGCCTGAGCAAGAGTGAGACCCCATTTCTACCAATATTAGAAAAAATTAGCTGGGCATGGTGCCACATACCGGTAGTCCCAGCTACTCATGAGGCTGAGAGAGGAGTATTGCTTGAGCCCAGGAGTTTGAGGTTGCAGTCAGCTATGATGGTGCCAAGGCAACAGAGTGAGACTCTGTCTAAAAACAAAACAAAACTATGGAAATTATATTAATGCAATATGACTGCATATACATTAAATTTTTGAAAACAAACAATTCTCGGGCTCTGTTTTGCACACTTGAATGAAAAATACAGTAAAACAGAAAATCTTTGTTATTGAAATTTATGTTATCTGCCTGAGCTGAAAATTGAAAACGAATTTTTGCTTATAACTCAATCCTTGCCACATCTGTGTATGCTTAGGTAAGGACTGCACCTATATAATTCAGTAACAACTGCAACACTCAACATGCTAATTCACAAAGCTGGTACCTTTGTACCAAAATATTCACTCAACTTTGTACAAACCTTCTTTAATTTACAGCGACCTGAAAAGTGTCAGAATTCTATGTAACATATTCTTATTAAGCCTGAGCCTAAATCCATCCTCCACATTTTATTCCTATAATTTTATTTGCTATTTTTTAATATTCATGGTCAATGCATTAGATACTGTGGTTGAATAGGACTAATAAATAATAATCCCTTTTTCTTCCTTGAGTCCAGACAGATAAGGTCAAAATATCAGTTTACTACCAATAACGAATGACTGGAGAGTGTGGCTTTGATATGTAGGCACATGAGTTTGCAAATATTTTTACTTTAACATAAGAAGATTTACATATGCAGGCATAAGAATAGATTGCCAAGGCTAGGCTTCTCCAGAACAGACTATCCCAAAAGCTTCATATGTTTCTGATACCAACAAGCTGATAATACGAGTCCTCTGCAGACAGGAGAAACATAAAGGTAGAGGAGGGAAGAAGAAACTGAGACCAGCATTTGAAGGTTTTTCCTCCGAAACTCATTAAACCAATGTCATTCTCTTTCCTTGGGGAATAGTGAAGAGGATGTGACATAAGGTTAGGCACGATTCTCTTAAAGCATGGTCCATCACATAGAACCACGAATCAAGGGGCAAGAAGCCCTCAACGCCAGCACATCCCAACATGTACCGTGTGCCAAGTGCTAATTTAGACAGCATCTATAAAATTATATAATTGTCCTCAAGATATTCACAGTATAGAATAAAACATAAACGTATATAAATAATTAGAACACAGTGAGGTAAGTGTTATAATAGAGATGTATAAGAGACTGTAGTAATGAAACTGGGGATAGAAAATTATTTCTTCCTCAGTCAGGGAAGGGGGAGGATCCCAGGGTATGATTCATAGATTAGTGGCATTTAAACGCTCAAATACCATAATGTGGCAGAAGGAAATATATAATTTTGTAAATAAGGAAATAAATACCTCTCAGAGGTACTTTCTGTCATTTCTCTCATCCTACAGAAGTTACTCAAGTTCCAAAATGCTCACTATCTTCAATAATATATGTGAAGTTTGGTGAATCACCCAGGAGAAAAGATTGAGGGTTGTTTACCATGATCTTTGATGGTTCATGGAAATGTAAATTGTCTTCTCCGGTAACTGTAGGGTTGCAATAACGAAAAAAAATTACAACCATTCCTTACTCCACACTAATTAGCATCGTGCCTGAAACCTTCTCAGTCTTAGCATAATTATTTCTAAAATAAAGACTTTCAATAACATAGTGCTCTTACAGAAATTAAAGGAGAATATATAAAATGCCTGTAACACCCTATAACACAATTTGATAATTAGTAGGTTTTTAATAAATGGTAGCCGTGCTTATATTTTTCTCATAGTTATTAAAAAACACTGAATACTTATCAATTTTTATCTGATAATTTTTGAGTAAATACTATGTGTAAATAATCTCCAAGTTTCTTTGAGGAAACCTCACAAAAATATGCATTAATATCAGAATTCAAGTTGCT
>NW_012150953.1:418799-420762 GCF_000956105.1 Propithecus coquereli
AATAAACCATGTCTATGATATATTAAATTAATAATTACAATGGATATGTACAAAATATCCATATATACACAATATACACAATATGTATAAAATATGTATATTAAATATCCTCATTTTCACATTCCCTTTTTTATTTCAAAATATTAAAGGGGTATAAATGTTTTTGTTGCATGGATACCTTTTGTAATGTTTTAATCAGAACATTTAGTGTGTCTGTCACCTGAATGGTGTTCAATATACCTGAGAGGTAGGTTTTTACCCCTCCATCCTTCCCTCACCTCTCCTTGATTTCCAATCACCCTTTTTTTTTTGCCTGTTGTGACCAACGATTAGCTCCCAATTATTACAAAGTAAATATGGTGTTTGTTTTTCCATTCCTGAGATTATTAGGATAATGGTCCCCAAGTTGCTGCAAAAGACATTATTTTGTTTCTTTTTATGATTGCATAGTACTCCATGGAATATATATAACACATTTTCTAATTCCACTCATAAATTGATAGACACTCAGGTTGATTCCACATCTTTGGGATTGTGAATTTTGCTACAATAAACATTTGAGTGCTGGTGTCTTTTTGATAAAATTATTTCTTTTCCTTTGAGTAGATGCCCAGCAGTGGGATTGTTGGGTCAAAAAGTAAGTCTACATTTATTTCTTTGAGGAATCTCTATACTGCTTTCCGTAGAGATTGTACTAATTTCATTTACACCAACAGCGTATAAGCATCCTTTTCTCTCCTCATCCATATCGCATCTATTGTTTTTTTTTACTTTTTGATAATGGCCATTCTGACAGGAGTAGGGTGATATCTTATTGTGGTTTAAATTTGCATTTCCCTAATAATTAGTGATGTTGAGCACTTTTCATATGTTCATATGTTTCTTGGTTATATGTCCATCTTCTTCTGCAAAACTTCTATTAATGCCTTTTGCCACTTTTTAATTGGGTTGTTTGATTTTTCTTGCTGATTTGTTTGAGTATTTGGTAGATTCTGGATATTAGCTCTTTATTGGATGTATAGTTTGCGAATATGTTCTCCCATTCTGTATGTTGTCTATTTACTCTGTTGATTATTTCCTTTGCTGTGCACAAAATTTTTTATGATAAATTCTTCCTAAATCATCTCTCTCTCTCTCTCTCTCTCTCTCTTTTTGTAATTTGAGACAGGGTCTCAATCTGTTGCTTTAGCTGGAGTGCAGTGGTGTCATCATGGCACACAGCAACCTCAAACTCCTGGGCTCAAGCAATCTTCCTGCTTCAGCCTCCTGTGTAGCTGGGACCACAGGTGTATGCCTAGCTAAATTTTTCATGTTTTGTCAAGACAGGGTCTGGCTATGTTGTGCAGGCTGTTCTCAAACACCTGGCGTCCATCCTCTGCCTCCCAAAGTGCTAGAATTACAGGTGTGAACCGCCATGACCAGCTTCTCCTTTTTTTTCTGTTTTCTTTCTTCTTCTCTTTTTGATTTTACTTTCATTTCATCAAGAAGATTTAAAAATCACACCTTTGTACATAATAACATAATAACAAAAATTCAAAATTATAAAGCCAAAATTGGCAGAACTACAAGAACAAATTCAACCTTTATGGCAGAGTGTAGCACATATCTCAGTAACTATGATTCCTTGTGAAAATTAAATAAAAATATCACTACACAATATCCCTCTAAGAATGGAAGCTAGATATTTATAATTAAACTAATTTGGGATTAAAGGTAGGTCTATCAAAAATGGATTTAGTAAACACATTCTAATATTGCTACATTAATCATTTTTGTGTGCTACTTTAACCACTCCTAAGACTGTTTACATAGGCTCATTCTAATTCACGTATATCCTAGTTATTTATACTGTTGCATAATTTCTTCATTTTGGCTTGGTTGTATGGCAATGACTTGAGAATATTTCAGAATATTTTTGTAATTAGCATTATCATTTTATAAACCATTACAATATAGCCAGAGG
>NW_012150953.1:422337-423472 GCF_000956105.1 Propithecus coquereli
CTTTACAGTAAAGAAATCTGACAAATACTACCTCACACCCAGTGATCAAGGTTAACATCACAGCAATAAGTCATTTTGATAGAATATACACTTAAGATGTGATAAAAACGGCACTGTACATCTGTGGTCTTTCTCTCAGAAGTCATAATCCTGGTCTAATCAGAGGGAAAACCTCTAATCAGAGGTCTTCTAAACATATTGGGATTCTAAACATAAATCTCAATTGAGAGACATTGTATAAAACATCTGAATAGTTATATTCACAACTGTCAAGGTCATCAAAAAAGAGGAGTCTGAAAAGCTCTCACAAGGAAAAGCAATCTGAGACATGACTACTAAATATAATGTGGTAATCTGAATTAAAGTTAGAACAGAAAAAAGCAGTTAGAAAAAAACTTGAGAAAGTTGAAATATGTTATTGACTTTAGTTAATAATAATCTTTAACGTATTGATTCATTTATCATTTTTCATACATATGTATATATGTATCACTACAAAAAGAAAAAGAAAAAAAAAAGAGACCTGATGTGAGTTCTGCATAGGAGTGAGCAGGATATTCTGATTAACACACTGTTTTAAAGGAATTCTATGTAGATATAAGGAAAATGAGTCCTCCGAAAGACTGACTCATAAGGGGACAGTCTTTATGATTTCATTTATGCACAGAAATGCACTTATTCCATTTTAATTTTGAAAATCAGAACTTACCCCAGGATTGGTTACTGTTCTTTCTCAAATCCTATATGATTCCTGCAACTTCTGCTCAATATCTCCCCTTTCTCCCTGTACATTGCTTGCTTTAATTGGATGTCTGAATTTGAAGGGTATTATAGGCCCCATCCTGTGTCTCAGGTGGTCCATTCATTATCTCTCAAATGATGACTTTAAGGCTGGCTTTCTTCACCAGCTATCTTATATGGAGTTTCTTTGGGGCTTTCCTGGCAAGAAGCTCTCTCTCTTCTGTTCAGGCCAATTCGGGTTATAGTTTCCTTTGTCCTAACTTATCTTTTGATCAATTGTTATATTTTTGCCATTTCATAGAAGTTCTTTAAATTTTCTCATGTACCAGTGGCATACTTACCTATTTTATTTTTTGATGTTGCCATGTTATTAACTTTTTTCTTTTTCTTTATT
>NW_012150953.1:423522-423855 GCF_000956105.1 Propithecus coquereli
TAAAGAACACACATTATTCCAAATTTGATTTTCCCTTAAGATATATTAATGCCTAGTGTATTCTTAAGTTTAAAAGAAGATTAGAAGTTGAGATTCTTTTTCTACATACGTGTAAAAAATAATAATATACAAAGAAACTTTAAGATTCAACAATAAGACAACCAACAATCCAATTTAAAAAATGAGCCAAAAGTATGAACAGATCCCTTACCAGTGAAGTCATATTAAATGCACATAAGCATATGAAAAAATGTTCAACATCATTTGTCATTAGGGAATTATAAATTAAAACAACAATGAGATACTACCATACACCTGCTATTAATAGAATGG
>NW_012150953.1:436490-447552 GCF_000956105.1 Propithecus coquereli
ACAGTATCTAAAAGTAGAAAAAGAAAGATAGACTTTAAGAGTGATAGCAGAATAAAAGGTGTGATTGGTACTTGCAGCTACAATAGAAAAAGAAAAATATCGCCCATCAGAATCTAAGCTCAAGTAAATGTAAAGACATCTGAGAATGCTTGGCAATTGGCAGATCATAATAATTCTGTGAGCCAACACTGGATCTTCAAAACATTGCAATCTGTCTTCCTTTCCATCTTTTTTCTTCCTTCAAAATGTTTATCAACAAGGCCACTGATGGACTCCTCACTGCAAAATTAAAAAAATATTGCCTAGTTCCTTTTAAACAGCATTTGAAGAATTACCCACTTTCCTCTTGCAAAAGGTCATGCTGAAGTTTTAAGTCAAACTGGAGTGAATTTTTTGCTCATCCTCCTGAATATTTTCATAATTTCTCTGCAGTATATTAATCTAAAGTCTCCTTTTTACTTTAAATATGCTGTTTAACTAAGGCAGGTGTATTAAAAATAGGATCCATTCAGAGGGCTAAATTATTTAACGGAGTTTTTCAAAACTATCAAGGTAAATTCATTGGAAGTAGCTAAGAAAATATAAATGGCCATCCAAGACTAATTAAGCATTTTTAATGAAAAAGTTAACATGTGTAACAATTTATTCCATTCACAAATATATTTAGCATCAGCCTGGCCATATATCTCTGTGTCGATCTATTTGTCTATCTATTAATATCTATCATCTTTCAATCTGTCTCTCAATAAGTATCCTGCAAAACAAATGGCAGAATTCAACTATGTCAAGAGTTCCCTAAATCTCTAGATTTAGTCATCTCTACTGTGGTAACACATAACTCTAAAATGTCAGCAAACTACATTGACAAATATTATATGTCAACTAAAGATTACCCTGAATCAGTTCCTTGATTCTAGATAATCTTTTTCTTTGTGTCTGAAGGAAAAGAGCAAGAGAACTAGTGAAATTAGGTAATGACTCTTACTTGTTCAGATTTGGTGTACATTAGATCTGCTCCCAGACGTGGCTAAGGCCAAGGTCATTAGGGTGGAACTGGAAATCTCAAATCAGTCGGATGGGATATATTATCCTCTTACTGAAAAAGAAAATGAAAACTTTGGAAAATATAATCTCTGATAGCTAATCCTGTGCCTATAATCATTTACTTTTTAATTTCTGCTTTCCTTCTCCTAAATTTCTATCTAATCCAACCTATTTTATATTGATAATTAGCTATATAGGGGAAATATTAATAAAAATGCTGTAGAATATGCACCAGCTAGCTGCATGTTGCATGAAACTTCCAACTTGAAAAGTTATTACATAGAATAACTATGTAAAGAATATATAGAACTTTCTTTTATTTTAAATATTCTTATACTACTGTTATTCCTCAGCTTTAAGCTTTTATAAATTTGTTAATGAGAATTATCTTTTGCAACCAAGTTTCCCTACCTCATTTCATCCTGGATTCCTTGATGATTTATCTTCAGACTCCTCAAGTACCTCTCCCCTCCACTGATATTTACTAATATTTGCCATATCATAGAAGGAAAGGAGCTGAAACTTTCATACAATCTTATTCTTATTCCTCTTTCCTAAGGAAAGACGTGTTTTTTTCCTTCAGAGGACCCATTGCTTCTGATTGGGTTTGAATTCATCGCTAATCATTTTGGCCTAGAGGATGGAATGTACTGATGGAATAAGCCAATTGAGTCTACTCTAGACTAATCTCCACCTAAAAGTACTTGGATTCATGCAGGTAGCAGTTGGCCATAGGAAACTGGGAATTTATTTATAAAGAAAGTGGAGCAAAATAAAAATTGAGCATTATAGCCAATCACAAATTACGAGTTTTCTTCCCTTGGCAACATCACTTGTGTTAATATAACATTACATTACATTGAAAATCCAGACATAAGAATTAGAAATTATAGTTAGGTAGGTAGATAAATAGAGAGGTAGAGACATAAATACATAGAGATAGAGACATAAATACGTAGAGAGAGAGACACGTTTGTCACAGAAATTTGTATAAATAAAACTAATAATTTAGTCAATGTTTCTTTAACTTTGTAAGAAATGAATGTGAAAATAAGTAATAGAAAAGATCAAAGTTTGAGTTTTAATGTTAAAATATTAGTTTTTTTGGAAGATATTTTCAATCATTGTCTTCAGGAATTTTCAGTACTAGAAATACCTACAAGTTGTAGATGTAAACATGGCATTACTCATTTCTGTCCATCTTTGTGTTTATGTTGAATAACTTAGAAAATCTTCTCAGAATGCTCAAAGTATATATCCAATAAGTAAGTGGCTTATGCTTCTGTGTTTTAATCATTTCATTTAAGTATGTAATTATCTTTATAATCTTGTTTGAGTTTTTCATTCTTTTTTTATGCATTCTTTTCCTGGACCCCCATTTTAGTGTAAATAGTCTTCAAAAACTAATATTGCAAACACATGTATTATATGCCTTCCAAATGCATTTGACTACAGTGGTAAAAACTTTACTCTAAAAAC
Organism: Propithecus coquereli; assembly: GCF_000956105.1. Taxonomy (NCBI): domain Eukaryota; kingdom Metazoa; phylum Chordata; class Mammalia; order Primates; family Indriidae; genus Propithecus; species Propithecus coquereli. Next base: position 439,014 of record NW_012150953.1, read on the forward strand.
TTGAATACATTGCTAAAGGATAAATAATTCTTTTCCCATGACACTAGCAAAAGTGAAGCTATTTTTGCATGTGCTCTTGCAATTACTATACTATACATATTCATTCATTTGCCCGATAAAAAGCATGCAGTACCTACCATATGCCAAATTCTGTTTTAGCTACTGAGATATGGTAATGTATGAAGCAGATAATGTTCTTGCCATTTTAGGTGGTATATTCTAGTGTGAGAAAATAACAACATATTTAAACAAATATACCAACATTCTAACTTCAGAAAGTAAATAAGTGCTCTTAGGGAACTTAATGATATAATAGAGTGACTTGATGAGTAGAATACCACAGAGTGAGTGACCAGGGAAGGCCTCTCTGAACATATTATTATGTGAGCCAAAGAACAAAAGGTCATGTGAAAACCGAAATTTACTCTATAGTATTCTGTAGCTTATAAAAAGGTGCTTATATTTTTCTTTAGTTAGCAGACTTTTCATCAGAGAAGTAAGAAAATATATTTTTAAATCGTCATTCTTCTTTTGATCTTAGCCAAAAGGCCGGGAAGTGATTAAATGGTAATTCTTAATACCCTGTGAAGAAATGGCTACAGAAGTACAGACGGGACAGCAGAAAGTCCAGTTAAGTGGCCATTACATTTATAAGAGTGAGTTAGACCAAGAAGGCGGCAGTAGAGATGAAAAGAAGATAGGTTTGAGTTATCTTTTGATAGAACTGAAAGGATTTGTAGTTGCACTGGACAAAAAAGTTGAGCAAAAAGAAAAAGAATCGAAAAGACCTCTTGAGTTTTTGCTTCACCATCTGTGTTGATGGTGGAGCCATTTATTCAGATAAGAGGAATATGGGAATAAACATGTCTTCTGGGGATGGGCAATGAAGGATATGCTATGGTACATGCTAATATCAAAACACAATTGAAGATATTGAGGAATTAGCTAGAAAAAACTATTTTGAAACACATAATAGAAGGCCTATGAGATACATATTTTGGAGACACACACATATTGATTATTCTGAAAACATTGGAGGGAGGTGGGCTTAGAAGTGTGTTCTGGGTTATCATAACATTTAGCTTTAGTTAGGAGATAGAGAATCCAGCAGAAAGGATTTATAAATGGTCACTGAATGAAAAACAAAAAAGAAAGAAGAGAAAATGCTGTGATATGTCAACATATCATCAAGAAAGAAATGTGTTTCAATAGAGAGGGATGAAATGTGAATGAGGCAAGTGATAATATTAAGGAATATACCAAAAGAAAAATACAGAATTTGACAAAATGATAACTGCTGGTCCTGATAAGATTAGTTTAATTGGAATTCTTGACAGGGAAGTAAACTGAAGCTAAATCAGTATCACAAGAGAGTTGAAGGAATGGCAACAGAGTTTTTATCAGTCCTTCAAAATACATAATTTGAAAGGAAATCCTATTATTTGTGACAACATGAATGAACACAGAAGACATCATGCTAAGTGAAATAATCCAGACACAGAGAGAAAAATACTGTATGATCTCACTTACATGTGGACCCTAAAAAGTTAAACCCATAGAAGAGAGTAATATGGTGGTTACCAGGAAATAGGGGTGGGATGATATTGGGAAAATGTTGGTCAAAGGGTACAAAATTTCAGTTAGGTAGAAGGAATAAGTTCAAGAGATCTATTACCCAATATGGTAACTATTTAATAACAATGTATTGTATTCTTGGAAATTGATAAGAGAGTAGATTTTTATGATCTTACCAAAAAAAAAAGTATGTGAGATAATGCACGCCAATTAGATTGATTTAGTCATACACAATATACATATATTTAAAACAACATCTACAAAACAAATATATACAATTTTTATTGTCAATTAAAAATAAATAAATTAATTAAGCTATATAATTTGAGGGAAATCATATTTGTAAATGGAAATGTTTTGGTTATAATTGAGTAGCAGGGAAATTAATGATTCAGTAGTAAAACTAAAATAATTTCAGGAACAAAGTTCTTGAGAAAGAAAAGACAGATGTTAACCAAAACATGAACATGGGTTTGAGGTGGTAGGTTTTATCCATTTTAGGAGAAAAGTTTATCAACTATAATATTAAAGAAAGAAGATTACACAAGTAAGATAGAAAGAGTTTTGTAGACTTGGCATTATGTAATACAGGAAATTTCTGCCTGATTGCTTCCATTTCATTAAAAGACTCAATATATGTAAAGCTCTTAGAACAGTGTCTGGCACTGAGTAAGTATAATATAAGTGTTAGTTATTAATATTTCTCAATGAAGTATGAAGAAAAATCATCAGCTGAAAATAACAGGGAGGGCAGAAAAATGTGAGGAAAATAGTGAAATAGTCATTGTTTGGAAGCAACATTTATTTACAATTGAGTTTTTTTTTTTTTTTTCTTGTAAAGGATCGTATTTTGTGTGACTCCATTGGTCTTTCCCTGATCCTGTATTCATTCTGCCCTTAGAGAGGCAGAGAATCATATCTTAGTGGCAAATTTCAAAATGAATCACTGAGCATGCGTAATTTGGTTACACCCAAGTTTCCTCTTGGTAGTAATCTCTTTGAAGTTAGCAGGAAATCTTCTTTGCTTCTCCATGCTCTGCCATTAATTTAACTGGGCTAAGTTAATGCAATTGGTCTAAGCTCCTGCAAAGTTGAGATCTTTCTTGGTCCATCACTACCATGACAGTATGTGTATATTTGTCTCACACTGGAGTTTATTATGAGTAGGTTCATTTGCTTATAAAAAACCATATCCTCTAACTTAAGACTTTATCATTAACAAAGGTGATGCTTCTGTCTCCTACCCTTTTGTCTTATTGGTCACTTGCTTTAGAACTGAAGCAAGGAACAAAGGAAATATTTAATTGTTCTCCTTAGAGACTACCACTATCGTCCAAGAGATTACTGGTTGTGTAATGTTGGGAAAATTAATTAATATATCTTTAAATCAATTTCCGTATCAATTAAATATGGATAATAAGAGAACTGATCCCATGGGGTGGCTTAGGGGACTTGAAATAATGATTAAACGTAGGCTTTCAAGTTAGTAAGTGCTTTATAAATGTGAGCTCTTTTTTTGAATGTAGATCCATAACAAGAATAGTGAAACCAAGGGCCAAGGGCAGAAAAATAATAGCACAGGAAACGGATAGAGAAACAGGAAGAGAGCATATATTTAGAGAAGCTCAATTAGTCCACGGACATTTTTAGACTCAATTAGGAGATAATTCCTCAAGTGGCACATCAAAAATCAAAAGCTGTTCTCTACTTCATTTTCCAAGTTGTTTATAGGAAAGATGACAAGTTAAATGTGGGAGGACTACAAATAGATTTTTAATCCAAGTTGGCAACTTAACATCATGAAAATAACAAGATTTTCAACTAGGGTCCAAGTTTGATTCTATTGTGTTATTTGTTAAGTTTAGTACTAAATGTTCATTGATGCAAACGTTCATTCCAACTGGTAGAGGTCGTTGACTTGCTTGCTAAAAGAGAAAGATATAATTATGCCAATGCCTGCACAACGTTCAAACGGAACAGGGTGATCACCAAAAATGCATTAAGAGCATTTGGTTTTGGTTTTACAGTTTGTTTTCTCATCCTCTCTTTTCCCATTGAAAAGAAACAAAAGGAATAGACTAGAGAGAAGATGGTATTTCAGGCAGAGGGAAAAATATATGCAAAGGCATGGAGATAAAGGAAATGCAAAATATTTAGCAAATAAAATCTAACATATAGGTCACCAGATCAAAGTAAGTAAGCTGGAGGTTTAGTCCATAAAAGAGCTTGAATTTTATTCTTAAGGTGAGGTAGAAACAGAGTAATATGTTAAATAGAGAGTGGTATGAAAAGCCTTGTGTTTTAGAAAGTTTTCTTTTTCTTTTTTTGGCAAGATAGAATGAAAGCCTATAAGACTAAACGCAGAAAGGCCTGTAAATAGGTCATTACCGTAAGTCAGACGAGGCTTGAATGGAGTCTGATTGTGGTAAATTGTCTTATTTTGCACTTTAGGAAAATAACACATCCCTGGTCATTGCCATGTGACTTGCAGTGATTCCCTGTAAACAAAATATACTTCCCCTTGCTGCTGATTGGCTTGGCCATATAACTTATTTGGGCCACGGAAATGCGAATGGAGTAACAGTGTGTTACTCCTGTGGAACACTTAAGAGTCATTGGGTATTTTCTTTTGCTCTCTCATTTCCTTCTGCCACAAGAACAGCATGACCCAAAGAAGGGCTGCTGTTTTTGGCCTAAATACCAAATGTGAAGACGTATGCAGTAAAAGATGCTGACATCAAACATGAGAGAAAAAGAAATGTTTGTTGTTGGAGGCCATTGAAATGTTGGCTTTCTTGTTACCCGCATAGTATATTGACAAAATACACTTACTTAAAGCTGCATCAATAGGAGTGAAAAAAGGGTGGATTAAAAGAGATATAAGCAAATGATCAAAACAAATGACTGACGGAGAAAAATCAAAGGTGATTCTCAATCACCTGGGTGAATGACTAATCATTACTGAGGTGCACTGTATTCATTTTATTCTCAAAACAATGATATAATATAAATATTATATTTCTCCTTTTATAGGTAAAGTACCTTACACTCAACGAGAGTCTGTCCTATGCCAAACAAGTAGTTAGCAAGAAAACAAGGATGGCAGTATGACCCCCCCATTATAAGTGAAGAAGGGGGAATAAGTTTGTGACTAATAATGAGTAATAAATAATATTAAATGGTATTTTTCTAGTTGCGACAGCTGGATCCCCATGTTAAGCATAATCAATTGATCCTCATCTCTGGTATATCCAAAGACTTATTCAAACTGCAGACACTGCTACAACCATTAGCCCAATATCTTCAAGTTGCTGTTTTTCCTTCTGTATATCTTGAATCTAATTTATTTTTTATGGCTTAATTCTCAGTTTCCACTAATGGGTTAGAATACAGTTGCTGGCAATTTAGAGATAATGATCACAGAGGAAGATATCCAAACTACAATAAATTTATTGAAGAGATTCTTATTGAGACTATTTAGGCCAGATGTCCATCTCCTGAACTAATTACTGTGGAATTAGGAATAACTGACTAGGCCTGGAGCTATGTGATGGGCAAGATAATGAAATAGAGCATCCCTTGAGAACCAGTTAAAGTTGTGAAAGGTTACTATAAAAAGTAAGCAGAGGGTAGGGAAAAGAAAGTACGGAAGGTGCCACTATATGCAATAGTGGCTTGCAAATTTATTTTGAGCATTTTGTAGTGTATCCAGTGACAGGTATATTATTGGGGTACAGAAGAAAGTCTTGGAGTAAAGCTATAGATTTTGTAGTTACTGTCAGACAGATGGCAATTAGAGACTTAAGTTGTTCTCTACTATTTCTATCATTTTTTCAGTGAATTTTATACTCATTTGCTTTTCCAATTTATACTTAAGTGGTCTTCATAATTTAAAAATTAATTTGAAAAACTAATAACTAATAAATTATACTTATTTTGATTCCTTTGGATATATACCCACAGTGGGAGTTCTGGATCATATAGTAATTCTCTTTGTAGTTTTTTCTGGAACCTCCATACTGTTTTCAAAAATGGCTGTAATAATTTACTTTTCCACCAGCAGTGTACAATGGTTCCATTTTCTCTCTCTCTCTTTCTCTCTGGAATTGATGGAAATGTATCTTTTAAATCATTTCCCTTTTTTATTATTTTTATCACATTGTAGTTATTAAAGTACTAATCCAACTCTTGACAATGAAATAGCAAGATCAGTATCATCATTTACTGTGATATGAAGAAAAAATGAAATAATTTCAAGCAATTATGTTCAAATTGGTTGTATCTTGATCTTTGCTCAAATGCTCTTTTAAGCTATTGTAGAAAAAAAACTAAGAACAACCATTCACTTTTTATGGAAATCAGAGGTTTAATATGCACTATTTTTTAAAAAATTGAAAAAACTGAAGTTTTACAACCTAACAACTTGACAGGTATTCCTACTGTAAGGTCTGCTAGAATAAATATTTGTTTCTTTTGAACCTAAATGACAAGGAGTGCCTTGTTATAATAGGGTATGCTATTTTAAAGAAAAATGATACTGTCTTGAAACATTCACATATAATTAGAATTAACACAAGTGAAGTTTATTACACCAGCTTGTCAAATGCAAAAAAGAAAGGATTTAATACTGTAAATATACTAAACAACATAAGTGTCCTAGAAAAGGCACATTTTAATAGATAGAACATAGTTCTGTCAAGTTAGCAATTATTCTAAACCGTCTGGATTAACGCTAATGAAAAATTCATTTTACAAGTACTCTGTGAAAAAGAATTAATATAAATATTAATTCAAAGTTGATAGAAGAATTTGTTCCAAAAGCTCTTACAACATGAAACTTCCTGTACAGTTTAGCAGAGCATAAATGTGCAACGCCATGACTTCTCTACTCACAATAAATGTTCTCTTTATTCTGGTCAAGTCTCATTCATGCACTTATATAACTAGTTTTCTTTCTTCGCATCCATATTTTTATTTCTGTTTACATCTGTGTTTAATTGTTTCCTTTAATCATTCTATATAGGATCATCAATTTAAAACGAATAAAATGAGAGAAATGATAAAAACATCGACATGAACAATTTAATACTTATTTTAAGGTGCGTGGCCATTATGCATATGTAAACAAAACTTCCAAGAATTAGAAAAGCAAAACAGAAATATAAACCCTTAGCTATAAAGTACCTTATGTTGGTACTGCCTAAGAAAAACAAAATAAAGACATTCCCTCTCATTTCTCTGAGAACTAGCTTGCAACCTGGACACTACAATGCCATTTCTGTCAGTGGACAGCAAAATAGCAGCAGAGACCCCGGGGGACACTTAATTGTCCATTAAGAAATAGCAGTGAAGTTTCAACTCCTGCTGGAAGAATGTATTGTTAAGGGAGCACAAGAGAGAGGAGAGAAGAAAATAAGAAAGGGAGAGAGGAAGGTGATGTTGGGGAGACAGAGAATAGTTCAGGTAAGAATAGCAGCGATGTGGTGCAAAAGAATGTTGCAACTGCCAAGAGGAACTGCACCTGTAGCAAGAGCTGCAAGAATAGATTAAGAAGAGGGACAGAAGCTCTGAGCAGTAGATCGAAGTTATACAGGAGAGTAGCAAAAATACTCAATAGAAAAGAGATGTATTTTTCTTTTATTTATTTACTTATTTATTGTAAGAGATAGGGTATTGTTCTGTTTTCGAGACTGGAGTGCAATTATGGGATCATAGCTCACTGCAGCCTCGAACTCAACAGATCCTCCCACCTCAGCCTCCCAGGTAGCTGGGATTACAGGCACGAACCACAGCACCCAGCTGTTTTTCTTTTTCATTAGCTCAAGTTCACCTGGGAATTCCTAGATTTTTTATTTCCTTATGGCTGGGGTAGAGTTGTGGTGAACTTTGTAGAGACTATAGATGTTACATGTTTTGCATATTTGGGGCTACAGACAGTGAACCTGAGTGATAAGTATTACTAATACTCAAATCATATACATAGGTATGAAGCAGGTTCACTATGTACTGGTTACCAACTTGTTTGAGTCCACTGAAACAGAACACCCACATTTCAACAAGTTATACAAAACAGATATGTTACTTCAGATAGGCAGCCAGGGACAACAGAAGCCTGGGATTAATGATTAGCTGGTCCTCCAAGGCCCAGAAAAGTTGCCCAGGGCAGATGGAGTCTCATTTGCATATGCTCCACTGGCACTGTAGCTGAGAGACCCCAGAAAGCAGCTCTGGGTTTATACCCTGGGTAACATGACTGCTAGGCTATCATATTAAAGGGCATCCTGTTTCTAGGAGGGATGGGAACAGATCTCAGACTATTCTGGTTAGTCCCTCTTTATCGCAGGGTGTTGCATTCCCAGCACAATCTACAGTTATTCTTGAGAACTACAAGTGAGAAAGAGGGAAGAACTGGGTCAGTCCAAGGCCACATAGACAATAGTCCTACAATAGGAAATTGAGTCCTGAGAAGAATGAATTATATTTAATCCCTAAAGAAATCTAATACTTATTCTCTATCATTGAATATGGAACTGGGGCCCTGTGGAATAGGAAAATCTCTATATAATAGATTGACATAACTCAGAGTATTTATAAAAGCTCCAGAATGATTGTCTTAAAATGGAGTGATGATTGATGTTTTGGCATAACTGACTGCTGTAATAGTTTGTCTATAGGCAGTTGTCAGCAAAGACCCTAAATAACATTTTCTCTAGTAGGGTACTAAACAAAATATATTTAGAAAAATTTTGGTCATACTAGTTTCTTGAACTATTCTGTTTCCATGTTTATATGTGGCTCGGAAAGTCTTGCTTACAAAGGCAGTCATATTTTCAGCACAGAAAGCATGTATAAGATTTTCATAAGGTACTTGGAAATGCCTCTAAGTTGTTTCTTGCAAAAAAGCCTCCCAAATTATAAATTCTTCTCCCATGCATTTTAAGCTAAAATTACACAAAATACATGT
>NW_012150953.1:447780-449341 GCF_000956105.1 Propithecus coquereli
CATAAGTAAGAATCATAGAATATTATTAAATATAATTCAAGAATAATATTGAAAAAAAGCAAAAAGAAAAAAGCTAATTAAATAAGACAGAGGCCATAAAGATGTGGCTTATGTGTTATACATGATAAGACCAAATTGTTTTAAAAAGCTGAATGAAAAAGAAAATTCTAAACTGCTAAAGACATTAGCATTCAGACTTCATTGCAAAGCCACAAGTGTATAGTATGTGTTTTAACTTCTCTTCACATTCACCTATAATTTGCTTGATAAAGCAAATGCTACATTGCTCGGCAAAAAAATGATAAAAGACTCCGATGGTGTCTTATATTCAAATCAATAATTCCCAAGGAGCTTGCCATTGAAAACTAAAGCATCTAGAGCTATTTTTGTACATAAAGAAAGGAAATGCATGGAGACAAATGTAGAACCCAAGAGAATCGGGATCACTCATTTCCGGTGTTCTAGTAAGTCAAACTATATGGGCCAAGCCACTCCCCACAGAGTTTGTTTTAATTGGAATCATGTTGAAATTGTACTTTGGGGAGATTTAATATCTTAAAGATATGTAGTCTTTCTATTCATGAAGAAAAATGAGTGCCTGTTTTTAGTGAATAGCTTTTATCCCAATTCAGTAAGATTTTATATATTGTAATATGTTTTTGGACTTAATTAGTATATTTAATGTAATTTTAAACATGCTGCCTATTTCAGTAGCATACCTAGCATATTGACACTTACGTATAACCATTTTTAGCACTCCCCTCTCTGTCAGAGAAATAATCAATTTTGGTAATCTATCATGTTATTATTATTTCATAAGTTTTTCAGATTTAAAGAGTTTTTTTTCCAAATAAGGATAGATTTACAATGTTAAGTCTGTATGCTAAAAAATTTCATGATATAGAGAAGATAAAGCTGAGAAATCATTTAAAAATTCTCTTCCAAAAATCTAGTGAAGACATTGAATATTTCGGTTACCCATTTAATTGAAAATGCATGCCTATTTCCAAGGGTATTTCCTGCTTTACACTTCTTTATACAAGTATGAAGTAACTTTTTATACAAACCTTGCTTTTACGTATGTGAACCTCGTTTTGAATGAATAATCGTTTTCGCCGCTCAGTTCCACCACCTAAGAACTATGGAGCTGATCCCAAAGTAGAAGTCAAGCTGTCATGGATTTATTTACTTAACCAAATATCTGAGCTGATAGTCTTACATCGTGAAACCAGAGAACCTTTTTGAAAAATCCCCAGAGAAGAAAACCCATCAGCCCAGATTTTGTGAAAACGATACAAATATTTCCCAATTTAACTCATAGGTTTATTGCTGGATGAGGCAATTGACGAATGCAAGGTAACAGGGTAGTGTGATTGTCCTCCAACCGGGAAGAGGGCACAACAATGTTGGAATAAATTAGTTTGAAAAAACACAACAGAAAGAAAACATTTGAACAAAAATATTTCAAATATACGTTTTGTTTTTTTTTTTTAATTTCAGCATATTATGGGTGTACATATGTTTAGGTTACGTATGTTGCCCTTGGTTCCCCGCCCCCACC
>NW_012150953.1:450137-451748 GCF_000956105.1 Propithecus coquereli
GACATGTACTCTTATGTTGCTATTGTGACAAATTTGAAGTTTCTGACTCAACATCATTTCTTGTGCCTTAGAATTACTTCCAATCAATTAGTTATGCATTGTCACGTATCCTTTATTATTGTCATCATGATTGTGTATCACTGGCTTAATTCGTCTATGATGAAAGTGTCCCACCCTACCAATTATCTTTAATTTTGGTATAGAAATTATTTTATTTTACTCTTATGATAGTGTTAATAATTTCTTGAGAATAAAAAGGAAAAATGTTTCTTTATAAGCAACTTGTAAACATAAAAAGTGGGTCCGAAGATAGGATGAGGTTCCATTAGCTTCCATTTTCTCTCTCGTCTCTTTACTTCTGAGGTTCAGAAATGAAATTGTTAAGTACGGGGAACAAAAGAAAAATGATAAGTGCCACTTTAGCGATAGCTGGGTAGCGCTCTAATACGTTTTGAAGGAATTCGGAGCTCAGCCCAAAATGCATAAGGAGGACCTCCAGTGGCCTTTCTCTTACAATTAAAATTGTCAACTGTGTAGAACAGATTGTAGTTTGAAGTAATCAATCAGCCCCACACGGAGATGCTAGGAGAGAACCATAGAATGTCTGAACTTTCCTCAGAGTGGCAAGTCTTTGCAACATTTATCTCAGAAGGAGAAACAACAGAATGTATTGCAAACACATAGGAAGGAGCGTGGCAAAGGCCACAGCAGGGGTTTCTACCTCTAAGGCCGGCACAGTTAACCCAGCCAATTAGTATAATGTGCTGCAAATAAAATGTCTTAGTTTCCCAAACTTTGTGATTTTCTTAGGTAATTTTAACTTTTTATTCTTTATGCAATACTTTTGATTTGCATGTACATGCCTATGGCATTCATTATCAACTGTCTACTATTGGTTATTCCCACCCCCTGCTAAAACATAGCTGTATTCCACATGGTTCTGTTGAACCTAGACAGTATCCTGATTAATGACTCAACCCACACACCACAGTGTCCTTTTCAAAACACTTACCCTTCACATGCACCCATATCAACCACAGCAAATCAACAATTTATTGAAAGCCTGTGAGACCCAGGCACTGTTCTAGGAATAAAACACTTAAAAAAATAGCAATAACCACCACCAAAAATGAAAAAACATCAATCATTTTTCCCTCGTGGAATTTATGTCCTTGTAGAAGGAGATAGGGAAAACTGTCACTTGAGTGAAGAATTGAAGGACATGATAGAGGTAGCCATTGGAATAGCTGGTGAAGGGCATTCTAGCGATTGTTCAAGAGTGCAATGTGGCCACAGAAGCAGGGCCAGCCAATATGGCTGGAACACAGTGAAGAAGACAGAGAATAGTTGGAGATTAGTTCAAAGAGATATTAGCAATTTCTAATCTCTTGTTATAGCCTCTTGATTTACATTTCTGTATAGTTGGTATACATGTTCCTACTTCTACATCTGTATTGCAACTGTTTTACATACATCCTCATCATCTTTTGTTTGGGTTATTACAATCATCCTCATCCTTACAGAAGCCTTAGTGCAATACACCTTTCACTGGAGGCTTGCTAGAGCCCTTTAAATTTGGATATTTGAATTCTTTCTAACATCCATACTGGT
>NW_012150953.1:454750-455940 GCF_000956105.1 Propithecus coquereli
TTTTTAGTGAACAGAAATTTAGTATGTAATTTCAATAAGAATTAAAAGATAGTTTGAAGAAAAACTATTATATTTGAAATCACAATGATTTAGAGCAGATGCACCAGACAGCAGGATCTGCTCTCATTTTGTAAAGAGTCCTCTTAACAATATATGGTCACTCTCAATTATTACTTTAGTAACACCTTTTCATTTACAGCTGGTATGTATAATCCACAGTGATGTGATGTTTCACATAGACTACTAGAACTGTGCCATTGGACAGACACAGGAGTTCCCACAGTTGCAGGTCCCTGCTATTTCAATAGAATTGTCAAGGACAGTATCTCCTGAAACTATTACCTCAAACTTTCTGAAATTGAATTACTATTCCCACGTTGTCTTTAATTTTAAATCATTGTTTCTCAGCCCTAGATTTAGAATGTTGAATTTTTTTCTGCTAAGAACTTGCTATCTCTTGCTCAAACTATGAATTATTTATCCATGGCCATGCCCCTGACTTTATAGGATACATAAAGTTTCAATAGCATTTCTAGGCATTTTCAACATGCCCTTTCACAAAACAGCTATCTATTTTTCCATGGCTTCAAATGAACTAAAATCATATTCATATTGTTTTTTGAAGTGTCCTGGATGGCATGGACTTCCCCACATATTTGATACTAAGGGTAGTCCATCCTCTTACTTTGCTAGTTCGATAACTGAACTTGAATCCACCTCTAAATCCCTTCCCTTAGGATAGCTAGGTCAGTGAATATTAAGGTGAGTATTGCACATGATGAGCATCTGTCCTTAATGTTAATAATATTCACAAATTGGCAATATTAATTCAATCATTCATTCATTAAGCCATTCAGCAAATATTAATTGTCTATTAAGTGCCAAACACCAGCAGTATTTCATGTAGAGTTTATTACCAGATGAGTACATCTGCCTTTATGCAAATATCCTGGAAGAGAATGTCTCATTTCATGTTGATCTTCAGATCCTGTGTTGTTTAACCGACATGCAACATTATTTTTCCTTGCTAACTAAAGCAAAATAGTGAACTAATATACAGGGGACTCTCTCTAAACTTCCAATTAACTGACTTGCCAGATTATTCAATGTTTCTGTTTTATTGTAAGATATTCCATGCTACGTGCATTGCACACTAAAGCCTCAAGCTAGTATGTTTACTGGATGTACAC
>NW_012150953.1:455990-456584 GCF_000956105.1 Propithecus coquereli
TGTCTTCAGGACACAGATCTCATATATTTTGTTTACCCCTTTGTTTCCAGAGCCTAAGATAGCATGTATAGTATAAATGGTCAGTAAAAACTTATTGAAGACTTATTGAGTAATATATTGCTAATAACATTGATTTGCTCATTACCTAATAGGAGTAAGCCAATTTGTACATTTGTAAATTGTAAAGTTCTGATTTAAAATCTTAATAATTACCCCAAATCACAAAATTAACAGAGTTTAAATGCATGCTGAAACTAAAGAACTCAAAATTCTATGGCCTTTTCTCACATTTCTTTGTCATTCTCTAAAATCGGAATCTTTTTGTTTCTTTTCTAGGGAGTGTATGTATTTGCATTTATATCACAATGGGAAACTTCAAAAACATACCCACAAATGTTTTTAATATTGCTAGTGCTTGATTGAATTCATGCTAGTGTATTGACTTTTTAGTTCTGTTCAAAATTTAAAATACGTGTGGGCTCTGGGCTTCTGCCAAGAAACGGATGTCACAGAAACCACTGAGAATCTCATGTAAATAATTAAGCTACAATTAAGCTTTATTGTTTTTCACAATAACATACCTATTGCTGACAA
>NW_012150953.1:467779-468266 GCF_000956105.1 Propithecus coquereli
TATCTTAAATTCTATCTTAACAATCATGTAAAAAATATGCATCTATGTGTGCATTTATATATACACATATATGTATGTATACACACACCGTTTCACATGACTCATGCCTTTGCCTTACAGTTAGCATTATAGTTTAGGTAGAAATTTTATAAACAATATTCACAGTGGTCTTACCATAAGCTGTCAACATGGCTAAATTTAATTAAAGTTAACACAAAGGGATTATATTGGAAAAATATCTATGTATAGAAAGCCAGGGTAAGTCAAAGAACCTCAGAAACCTGGAAACAGAAGAGGTGAACTGGATGTAAGGCAGTTTTAGGAGTTTCAGCAGAGTAAATCCATGGATTTAAACTGTAATTTTCCATCATTAATATGAATGATTTACTCTACATGTTATCTATTTCTTTTGGTCTTCCTATCAAATGATTTATTCTCTTCCTACTTTTATGTCTTTTCATTCTTCATAAGTACTGATTATTTTACT
>NW_012150953.1:471477-472119 GCF_000956105.1 Propithecus coquereli
ATGCCTTGTTTTTTGCACTTAATATTATGTATCTGAAACATATTTACATTGTTGAATGTAGTTGTAGTTGACACATTTCTACTTCTGGTATTCCATGGTATGAATAAACTGAGAACTTTATTTGTTTATTCTAATACTGATGGGCATTTGAATAAATTTTCATAATTTGCTATCACAAAGAGTTTAGTTATAAATAATCTTGTATGTATCTTTTCATGGCTTTGGGCAGGTTTTTCTCTAGGGTACATAGCCAGGGAACTATGAACCTAATCCTAACCCTAACCCTTTTCAGGGTACTTAAAACTTCCGCTAAGAATGGAAGTGTTAAGTTTTAAGGTATGCACATTGGAAATTTTAATATGTTTTCATAATTTGCTATCACAAAGAGTTTAGTTATAAATAATCTTGTATGTATCTTTTCATGGCTTTGTGCAGGTTTTTCTCTAGGGTACATAGCCAGAGAACTATGAACCTAATCCTAACCCTAACCCTTTTCAGGGTACTTAAAACTTCCGCTAAGAATGGAAGTGTTAAGTTTTAAGGTATGCACATTGGAAATTTTAATATGTAATATGAATTTCTTTCCTAAAAATGGTATACTAATTAGTACTCATGCTAGCAGTCTATAAGGCCTACAGTTTT
>NW_012150953.1:473789-476128 GCF_000956105.1 Propithecus coquereli
GTTGCATTAATTTATAATTCTACCAATGATGGGAGTTTTTCAAATCTGTGCCAACTCACTATTATTTCTTTTGCATTGTAGTTTTAATTTAAATTTAATTTGAAATCCCTGATGGTTGATAAACATAATTCACATGCTTAATGGCATATACATACCTTCTTTTATCTAGTGCCTACTAAAGTCTTTCCTCATTCTTCAATTGGGTTATCTTTTTCTAATTGATTTGTAAAAATTGTGACTGAAGCTGTCATTTATCGTTATTGCCCTGTTCATTTTGTTTTTATTCTTTGTTCTCTGAGTTTTATATCAGATGGTTTCTAATGAATGTCTTAAAATTTCCCAGGCTTTCTTTTGCAATCATAAATTTGCTACTACTTCTACCCAGTTAATTTTTCTTCTTACACATTGTAATCATCAATTCTAGATAATTTATTTAGACCATATCCATATCTTCCATGTCTCTAAGTTATTTTTTGAATATGTGGAATAGAGTCATAGAAACTCTTTCAGTGTCTTTCTCTGTAAATTCTAACATCTGTGTCAGTTCTGGGTTGGTTTAAGATTGGTATATCTCCTCAATATAGGTCACATTTTCCAGCTTCTTAGGATGTCTGGTAATTTTTTTTTTCAATTAGATGCCAGACATTGTGAATTTTATCTTGTTTAGTTCCAGACATTTTTTTATTATTCCTATAAATGTTCTCAGTTCTGCACTTCTGTACTTGCTCACAGTTAAGTTACTTGGAAACAGTTTGATCATGTCGGGTAGTGCTTTTGTGTTTTTTCTTTCTTTTCTTTCTTTTTCTTTTTTTCAATTGGACCTGAATACTGTTGTTGAGTCTAAAATTAACCTTTCCCAACTACTGAGGCAAAAACCTTATGCATACTTTACCCAATTCTCCAAGACTTCTGAACTGTTCCATTCTGGTTTGTGGGAATAGAACCATCTGTAGTTTGGGCTTCTTTAGGATGGATATAGAGTAGTTTTTACTTTAAGATGTGCTTTTTATTTTTAAGGCATGCCTTCAGCTGGTGTCTCAATTGAAGTCTCATGGTGTTCAACTGGGTCTCTGCATTTTCTGATGTAACTTCAAATTCTCCTAGTCTCCACTGAGCTGAATCGCTACTTAACAATGAGCAGCTTTTTTTCTGTCAGGCCAGGCAGATTCTCCTCTGTACATGCACAGTTCAGTATTTCTCAGATTTCTGTTCTACCAGGCAACCTCTTTTCTGTTTGCCTGCCTCACAAATTAAACTCATTTCAGCAACTTTTATCTCTCTTTCCTCCACCCAGCAAGGTCACGTCTTCTGTTTGTGTTCAAATCTCATTGCTGCATTTGGAAAATGCCTTTATAAAGAAAGCGTGGGTGAATATGGAACTTACCTCCTGTGCTTCCTTTTTCTATAGGGATCACAACCTTACATTACCAGTTGTCCATTTTTTTAAAACCATTGCTGCACTTATTTTGTCCCAATTGTAGTTGTTTGTGGCAGAGGATAATTGCAATATCTAACACTCTGTCATGGCACCAGAAATACAATTTGTAAATCTTAGATAAAATATTTCCTTCAGGAGCTACAATTTTAAAATAACTCAACACTAAAGTAAAATTTCTCACTTCCAATTAGGATTTTTTTTTAGTAAGAAGTAAATGTACCTGTAAGTACACATTTAGTCTTGTAATATAGTATATTTTTAGATTCTGAGCTCTTTAACTATAGAGAAGAAAGATTTACAATAATGATTTATTAAAAGTTTGATAATTAAATCTCTGCCAAGCTTTAATATACCTTATATTTTACTTATTCATACATTCATTACTCTTTTAAGTTATTCAATAAATAATTATTTATTGAAGTCTACTGAGTGCATAAATTATGTAGTGTACCAGGGACTCAATAATAAACAAAATAGATGTACTTTTTCCTTAGGTAGTTTATATTCCATCAAAAAAGAAATTGAACAATAATTTATGATGAGAATTATAAAGGGAAAATACTCAGTATTAGTACATACTTTTCGATACTATTTTTAAATTACAAATGTGGCCAATCCTTTCTTTTTCCTCATGCATAGATTAATATTTTGTACATAGTAGTATTTGTGTAATTATTTGTTTAGTTTAGGTAGGATTTACATCTTCCCATTTGATTTTATTCAATAAAGGGCTTAGGTATATTTATGGACATTTGACATGAAAGTATACATTAGAATTTTATTTTCTTGAATGTTTTGTTTTTACTAATTCATAAGCAATTCTTTGAAGATAAATATCAATGGTTATTTTTGCCTATACTATCAAAGGCAAATTTTGGAAAGGCAGATGAAACCTTCATAT
>NW_012150953.1:476178-476643 GCF_000956105.1 Propithecus coquereli
ATCAGCCACTCACATCAATCTTTGCACCCTTCTCTGCATGCAAATGTAATTAATAAAAGTAATGTGCACCAGAATAAAGGCATACCTTTCACATCTATAAATATTACATTATCAGTATTCAAGAAAGAGAATATAAATATGCCCATTCTATGTCAGGCAGATCCAGGCTGATGTAAAGTGCTTGCCAGAATATGCGCCCACTTGAACATAACTACAGCTGCTGTCACATAATTCATATTCTTAATGCAGTACTTGGCACAGGTAGAATTTTTTTTGAAGGGAAGGGGTGTCAGAGCTTACATTCTAGGCAATGGTTTTTTGATGGATAGTATAGAATGAACTACCTTTTGCATTATGATGCATCATTTGAAAGTCTAGAAACGGACAGGTACTGTCATCAGCATATGCTACTTTGTAGATGTTTTTTCACTTATTCGGCAACAAGCCA
This sequence comes from Propithecus coquereli, assembly GCF_000956105.1. Classification (NCBI taxonomy): domain Eukaryota; kingdom Metazoa; phylum Chordata; class Mammalia; order Primates; family Indriidae; genus Propithecus; species Propithecus coquereli. The sequence continues at coordinate 476,627 of NW_012150953.1, forward strand.
AAATAATATGATTAATC
>NW_012150953.1:481058-482440 GCF_000956105.1 Propithecus coquereli
ATTTTTTAAATGGTTGTTTCTATCAGGAGGAATTTTTATGTTTCTAATACAAATTTCTTTAATAAAATGCTATAAAATTGTTCCATTGTGGCCAAAATTATGTGGCTTTTTTTTGCTTGAGAAATAATAATATGTTTTATGCTAATGTCTCCTGTAGCATTTATAACCTCAAAAATGTGTATGTTTGTTTTGTTTCAGTGTTTATCATTCAAAGTTACATTTCTGGTATTTAATTGTGGTGCTGTGGAAACTGGAGTTTTTTAGCTCAATACCTGCAGATTCTAATTTTCATGAATAGAACCTAAAGGGAACTCTGTGCATTCTTATCTTATAAACTGGCACTTCTGAGAGTATACACATCATACTAATTTCACTCCTTAAAATAATAAATAATACTCAAGAAAATATATATACACTTAAAGTGTTTACTAGTCTTATAATTATAGTTTAAGTTATTATATTTATTAATAATACAGAGATAGTATTTTATGACTTCCATTAGTATTTCAGAAGTTACCATTACAAATGAATTAAACTCCCCTTTGAGAATAATGGCATATTGACTTTAAGCTCTGAGAATGATGGATTGTTTGACATATTACAAACTAATCATTCAAACCAAATTGCTTAAGCCTTAGGAATTGACAGTTACAATTGGAATTGATTATGTATTCATAGTTTTATTTGTTATGAGAAGCAAAAAAAGTTAGAGTTAAAATGTTACCTGAAATGGTGGGAATTCTATATGAATAACATTGCAGAGAAAAAATTCTGGAACTTCTTTAATGTATATCCATCCATTAAAAAAGAAATCTCTTTACAAAGTATGCCTATATTTTCCACATAACACAACAGGTTAATTCACAATTTCTTCCTTTTCTTTCTTTTTTAGTGGTATATTAAATATGACTCCAAAGTAACAAGTGCATAATAAATAAAATATAACCCGCAGATAACCTGCCTTCACCAATTTAGCAAATTTAGCATCAATTCTCAAATCCTAACTCTTCATTATTTCAATTAATTGCACTTTTAAACTTTTTTGTTTTGTTGAATTTTCTCTAAAATACAATAGATCAAGGTAGCAATTTTTAATATTCACAGTATAATCTGAAAGAGATACATTGCAGATAGAAACAATATAAAACTGACCTCACAATTATATTTCCCCTTACCATGGGGACTAAATATGACTTGGGGACTAGTTGTGGCAACAGCAACATGAACATCTCCAAATGTCTGGTATTTCATTTTGTCCCAGAATCAACCCTTCTTTTTAAATATTTTGCAAATGAAAAACAAAATAGCAAAACCCAGTAAGTCATACAATTGGTTATGAAGGTATATAGCACCACTTTCCAAATTCATTGTCATTGTATCCC
>NW_012150953.1:482490-485262 GCF_000956105.1 Propithecus coquereli
AGAGACGGGGGTCTCGCTCTTGCTCAGGCTGGTCTCGAACTCCTGACCTTGAGCGATCCACCCGCCTCGGCCTCCCAGAGTGCTAGGATTACAGGCATGAGTCACTGCGCCTGGCCTACTAATGAGATTTTAAATCTATTCTTTGAGATAAATTTGATTTGTTTTTTATTTGTGCTTAAAATTTATGTAGAATTATAGTTACACACAACATCAAATTTTATAATGTTGTTTTACACAAACTTCACTATGATGTAATTACCAATAGAGTAAGACCTATAACTATAGAGGTGTGAAAAAGAAAGGACATTTATAAGGTAATTAACTTCTTCCAAAACTATGTAAATTAATCATAATTTTTCACATGCCATTTATTTTTTATTTTCATGCAATGCCAATAAAATATTTTGTATTTCTATAAATACATGTTTTTTTCCCCTTCGGATTCATAATGATCTATGTAAGTAACAAACTATGAATGCTACCATGACCTAACCAAATTTCATTAAATATGTATTTTGATTTACATAAACTAGCGTAAGTTCAACACTGAGCAGAATATTCAAAATTACCTGAAGTAATACTTTTATTACCTAAAATTGAAAAAAAAGTTAATTCTTTCGAAGTAGAAAAAGGGACTGGTAATCTATTTAAAGCAAATGACTCATGTCTACTATACACTCAGATTGGTTAGACATGTGTTATCTTTAATGTTCATTGGTCTCAGTTAAAAACTGGGAAAAACTGGTTTTACTTTTCAATATTGAATTGGTGAGTCAAAAAGACACATTCCCTGGATCTCAAATAGATTCAGTAAACATGACAATATCTGAGTATTCATGATTTAGCAAAGTCATTATGTGATTCCAATGCACATAAATGTTACAGTCATTGGCAATTTGGCTCAATAGCTCCAATTCAAAGATTTTGTAGCTTTTTGAAGAAAATGAATCCTGGCAACTGACCGTAATAACTTTAGCTTCTAAAGGATTAAAATTTAATATTTAAAATGCTGATGTAGAAACTGTTTATATAGTGATTTTCATTTTCTTTTACTTTTCCTAAAAATTCAGTTTGTACTAGAGCAAAATTAATACGTTATTGTGAACCGTATTATCAAAAAACAACTTGGGCCATCTGGATTTGTAGCAGACAGTAAATTTTTAATAAGGGAATGCCCCATACAGTCTCTAGTTATTAAATATAAACCATTAAATGTTTTCAATATCCTCCCTGCTTATTCTCAGTGTTAGTGTCTAGGTAGTGTGCTGTGACACAGACAAAAAAATTTAATGCCGTTATTTTCATGTAAAAGTCAGGGAGATGTATTCCAGAGCAAGATAATTTCATTAGCCAAACAAGATATTAAATGCAGAGTGACTTGGCTTAGAAATTGGATTATTTTTCTTTGCACATTAAAAACTTGTTCAAATATGATCCACCAGTTAAAATGAATATGGCTAAATTCCAAATTATTTTTTTCTCTACTGTCAGCTTTTGTGGAATATACTGACAATGGAATGACCCAATTTAAGAAAGCTCTATCCTTCCGAATAATAACTTAAATTATGGTAAGACATTTCTGAAGGAAAAAAAGTATACTTCAGCATTTAAATCTCCAGTGCAATTAAAGGATCCAACGGTTTATTTGACTTTTAAGTTCTATTCTATTAATGAGTTGATAAATGCTGATGAGACAAGACTTGACCATGTTCCCAACCATTGGGATTACTAGAAATCAGATTTTTCCATAAATCAGATCTACATAGGAGGCTGACTTCCATCTACTGTGAAAAGATTTAACATGTATACAATTTGGATGTTTTTATGGTACATTCAATACTGTTAAAATGTTCATAACTACCAAGAGCACTACAGGTGATAAACAGTGGCTGACAAAAAAATGACAAATTGGTTATTTCATAGTATATTGGGCAGAGTATTAGAGGAGACATGAGGTCAAGTTAGGTCTTGGCCTTACTAATGACCAGACTTGGCCTCTTAATTAATTATTTTATGTGAGTGTTTACTCAGGTGAAAAATGGTACAGAACACAAGGTGACATTTTATGATTTCCTTCATTTATTCAAGTATTTTTTGTTTCTTTTTTTTGTTACTCGATTTCAGAATATTACAGGAGTACAAATGTTTTGGTTACATAAATTGCTTTTGTATCATTTGAATCAATGTTATAAGTGTGCCCATCACCCAGATAGTGTGCATTGGACCCATTAGGTGTGAATTTACCCATCCCCTCTGCCCCTTTCTCACCTGCTTGAATTCTTTCTTTTTTCTTTATTTCAGTATATTACGGGGGTACAAACATTTTGGTTGCAAGTAATGACTTTGTATACTGTGAAATACTACTCACCTGCTTGATTTCTGATGAATATTATTTCCATCTGTGCACATAAGTGTTGATCAATTAGTATCAATTTAATGGTGAGTACATGTGGTTTTTGTTTTCCCATTCTTGTGATACTTTGCTTAGAAGAATGGTTTCCAGTTCCATCCAGGTTAATACAGGAGGCATTAGTTCACCATTTTTTATGGCTGAGTAGTACTCCACGGTATACATATTCCACATTTTATTAATCCACTCATGCACTGATGGGCACTTGAGTTGTTGTTTCCACATCTTTGCAATTGTAAATTGTGCTTCTATAAACATTCAAGGGCAGGTGTCTTTTTTATAGAATGTCTTTTTTTCCTTTGGTTAAATACATCCAATAAAAGGCTGATAACTAGAATCTATAAAAAACTCCAGCAAATCAC
>NW_012150953.1:485312-487648 GCF_000956105.1 Propithecus coquereli
AAAATATATTGATATAATAGTTTTCAAAATTAGATGCATAATCAAGGCATTAACATGTAAGTTAAATGCTTGATAGTAAAATAAATAAAGATATACACTCTCCGTATATTACAACCTCAGTTCATTCAAATGAATATTCATTATCACCTGAACATTCCTCATTTTTTGCTGTTTCCTCTACCAAGATTTCCCTTCCCTATCAACTAAAAAGTTGAAATCACACCTATCCTTTAAGGTTGCTCAGTGATATGAAATTCAGAAATCCCTTTTCAAAATTTTCAGTTAAAAGATATTTCTTCCTTCTGCAATGCCATGTCACGATTCTGATTTTTTAATGAGAAAAAATTATATCCTACCTTCTACTTTAGTTCTATGCATATAGTTGCCTCTCCTAGTAGACATAAAACTGGCTCACATTATGAATGTGTTTTGTTCATGTTGGTATCTAAAACTATACACAGAACCCTTAGAAATCCTTAATAAAACACACTGAAGATCAGTAAACATTGGGATAATATATATATACTACATCTCTGCCTTATACTTAGATACGATTTCTGTAGAAACTAGGCCAGAAAGGAAATGCTTATGGAACATTTCCATGAAGCCAGCAATAAAATAATTTTACTTACAGTGGCTATAAAATAAATAACTAAAGAGCATGACTTTAAAACACAGAAAAACAAGGTGAGCAAAATTTTCAGAATACATATGTAATGCAAATTTGGGAATGATAAATAGGTATATATTTTTATTTTTTGTTTGTTTTTTACCTTTTTCTGTCCTAGATTTTCAATATTAAGTAGAAAAGGCTAAAACAAACAAACAAAAAGAGGCATGCTGTTTCCCTTTACTCATTTATGTTGCTGTTGTTTGATTGATTGATTTTTAATCAGTGAAATAATGATCCTAAACTGGTTTTAACTTCAGCAAATCACATTCCACACATTTTTGTATATTTAAGCAACTGTAAAATCCTTCTAATTGATTCATAGTAACATGGCTGAGGAAAACATTCTGTATGCATATTTTTAAAATTGGGCATTTTTACTTGTTTATGTTTGCATTAAAATGAAGATTTCTGGCAAATTTTAATTTTAGAAATATTTGTACAAATTGTACAAAATCTTAGAATATTTTAAATGAAATTTAATATCTATCCCTTCTACTGTTGTAACAGATAAAGTATCAGAAGTCTGGGTTGCTACTTATTGTTTATATTACCTTTAGTATGTGACATTAGTACCCTGTTCCTTAATCTCTTAATCTATAAAATGGAGAAAATAAAAAGATAATAAAAAGACATAAGAGATTTTTTTCTGCTTACAATTTTCAGTACTGATGCATTATGTATATATATAACAAAAGTGTGGAAGATATTGTTTTAAAAAGGATATATAATAAACTCTACTCAGTCTCTTGCCGCAGTTACAGGGTGTATTAGTGTTTCCAGGCTGTTGTAACAAAATAGCAAACATTGAATGGCTTACACAACAGATATTTATTTGCTCACAGTCTTGGAGGCTAGAAGTCCATGATCAAAGTGCCAGAGAATTTGGCTTCTGTCGAGGTTTCTGTTCCTGCCTTGCAAACTGCTGCCTTCTCACTATGGTCTCACATGGCCTTTCCTTGTTGCATGTGGGGTGGGGGAGGGGGGACGGGGGAGAGTCTCTTTTTTAAGTACACTAATCCCGTCAGATCCACGTCCCACCCTTAAGAAATCATTTAACCTTAATTAAATTCTTAGAGGCCTCATCTCGAAATATAGCCATACTAGGGGTTAGGGCTTCAACATATACATTTTAGGGGGCAAGTATAGTCCATAATGCAAGATATCCTTGAATCTAACAGGACACCCGGATGGTGGAAGACTTACAAGTACACAGCCTCTTCGCCTTCCAGACTCATTATGTCTCTGTTTTCTCTTCCTAAATTACTAAACCGTGCCCCTGCCTCTACACTTTACCAGAGAATAGTCACCTAATTTCATCAGTAGATTTCAGTCCAAAATTAATGGCATGTTTCTACCTTAATGGCGTATTTCTACCTTAACTTGAATTCACTTAGATAAATCCCAGAAATTGCAGGCAAAATATAGCACTGGAAAACAAAATGACTTTTGACAGGTTTAGTCTTTAAGTTATACCAGGGAGGGACATTTTATTCCTCCTGTGTATGGGACCAGCCTAGAAAACCGTATGTATTAATACAATTTATCAAGACTGCTATTTTGGTCCTGCCTTGAATTGTATACAACACATCACCTAAATCCTACAGAAAGATAGTTAAAATACTATTAATATTATAATAATGCAATCACAAAAGAGATAAAATGA
>NW_012150953.1:487698-488650 GCF_000956105.1 Propithecus coquereli
CATCAACCTATGTCATTTAGTTTGGATTCAGACATTATCTATTTTGTTTTTCCTTTTAAACTCCATCATGACAGGGATAGTAAAGACTATTGATTATACAATATCCACTAGCTTACATTTGTTGAAGAATTGCTCTGTTCCAAGAGAACTAGTCCAAGTACTAACTTTATATGTATTTTATAATTTCATCTTCTGAGCATTCATATGTGTCCGAAGGAACTGAGTAAAAAAGATATTATATAACCTTCCAAGGACACATAGGTAAAGACAAGTGAAACTAGGATGTAAACCAAGACAGTATGATCCAAGAAGCAATTTTATTAATTTTCCTCTAGTGCATTGATCTTTGGAGACACAGACACTCTTGGAAATACAAACGTGTTTTGATGTTGGTTTACTTGCTGTCATGTCATATTATAGGCATATTCTTGGGAATGCAAATAGTTATTAATAGCTCTAGAATAGTAACAGTGATATTGTATTAAATAGCAGATTATAAATTATTTTTCAGTTAAGTAGAAGTTGAGAAAATAAATCTAATGAACACTGTTTTACCACCGTACGCTTCATAAATTATTGTCTGTTGGTTTTCCTTAAAAAAATTAAAGCTCGCTACAGTTTACTAACTCAATGTCTGATTCCTTATTAGGGAAAAGGGATTTACAAAGGTAAGAAATGCAATGGAATCACACATATCTAAGAAAGAAAAGACAAAAGTTTTTGCAAAACTAAAGCTCAGTAAGTAAGGACACCCAGATAACTTTCTCCCTTCATCCTCATTTTATCAAAAACAATAAGAGCATAAAGAACCCATGAGTGACATTAGTCAGTGTTATGGCAGCCACACCCTGCCTTCTAGTTCCCCAAAATGGTTTTTCATTTATAGAATGTACTTCCCTAGTCTTATCCATTCTATATTCTATTCTATCACAGTAGAAACCTGAAATATGTT
>NW_012150953.1:499471-502687 GCF_000956105.1 Propithecus coquereli
TATATATGAAGTACAACAGAGGATTAATTTGTTTCCTCATAATTTTAGTCTTCATTTACTTGTATGAGTTTCACCATAGAATGCAGAAGGTAGTATATAGAATAATGGGGAACTGTGAAGTGAATAGAGATTTGAGTGGAAGGTATTAGATGCGGGTATCTTGAATTATAAGTAAAGGGGGAAGGGAATCAAAGCAATAAATTGAAACAGTTTTGTAAAAAAAATCATTTTGCAAAAATTCCACAAATTACAAAGAGAAAGGATTATAATTTGGTTAAAACTATAAAGATGTAGAGAAAAAAAAACCCTTATAAAAGAATGCTGTTTAATAGTGAGCCTACCAAGTTTAAGGAGAGATATGACATAGGACTAATGGATTAGACCACTTATTTTAGGACAGTAGTGTTATTAACAAGCTAGGAATTTAGTGTTGACATAAAGAACTAATACTATAAATATAAAAAACGGAGAGTGACCTTTTCATGTATGAACAAACAAAAATAATGCCATAGAATGATATATCTGTAGTTTCCTAACAAATTATTTAAAAATATATCAATGGTAGGGAGGAAAAGCATTTTTGAGTTTCCCCTTAAAAAATCTCAGCAAGATTCCTAAATTCCCAAGATTAATAAAATAATTTAACACTCGATTACAGTGTCATCAGACTCTAATTTTCAATGTGGCTATCTACTTTCTCTATGTCGGGGCTTTCTATAATTCCTTTATCATAGTAGGTATATGAAAGCTTTTTAAAAACAGTCTTGGATTTGACCAACAATCAAATTATGAGTTTAATGCAAAGGAATGCATGATCCATGTTTTTATAAAATCAGTAAATGTTCTCAGATAAAAAAGAATAACTCCTAAGGCAATTGATCAGAAAACCAGTGAGACAGAGCTATCTATTTACTTTATGTAAACCAGTTATGTAATGTTATTTATAATGTCAGCAAACATTCAATTATGAATTGAAATATATGGTTATATTGAAGTTAGTGAACATGTGAGCCAGTATTATATGGAAATAATAAGTATTTTCAGTGATGGGTAAAGAAGAAATATTTTTAAAATGTTTTATTTTTTCAGATCAGTTTTAGGTTTACAGTAAAACTGTGAGAAAGATTTATAGATTACCCATATACTCCCTCCCACCACACATGTATAGCCTCCTTGGTTATCATCATACCCCACCACAGAATACATTTATCACAGTCGACAAACCTACTTCATTATCATTCAGAATCCATAATTTAAATTAGGGCTCACTCTTGGTGTTGTATGCACATTCTATGGGTTTGGACAAATGTATAATGACATGTATCCACCATTATAGTATCATACCGAGTATTTTCACTGCTCTGTGTTTCTTCTGTTCTCTGCCAATTCATCCAACCTCAACCCCTGGCAACCACTGACCGTATTACTGTCTCTAAATGTTATGAGGTGGAAATCATACAGTATGTAGTCTTTTCAGATTGGCTTCCTTCATTTAATAATATGCATTTAAGATTCTTCCATATCTTTTCATGACTTGAGGACTGATGTATTTAGCATAGAATAATATTCCATTGTCTCAATGTGCCAGTTTATTTTTCAGTTCACCTACTGAAGGACATCTTGGTTATTCCCAAGTATTGGCAACTGTGAATAAAGATGCTATAAACATCTGTATGCAGATTTTTGTGTAAACATGAGTTTTTAACTCTTTGGGGTAAATGTGATAACTGGATCATATGATAGAAATATGTTTAATTTTATCGGAAGTTAAGCAGGGTCGGGCCTGATTAGTACTTGAATGGGAGAAATATGTTTAATTTTGTAAGAAACTGCCAAACTATCTTTAAAAGTGGCTATACAATTTTGCGTTCCCACCAACGGTGAATGAGAGTTTCTGTTGCTCTACTTCCTGGCCAGCATTTGGTGTTGTCAGTGTTCAGCATTTTAGCCATTCTAATCAATGTGTATAGTACCTCATTGTTGTTTTAATTTTAATTTCCCTGATTGCATATTATGTGGAACGCTTTTCCATATACTTATTTGCCATCTGTATATCTTCCCTTGGTGAGTTGTTTCTTAAGATCTCTAGCCCATTTTCTTAATTGGATCATCTGTTGTAATTTCTTCTTTTTCATTCCTGATTGAGCTTATTAGAGTCCTTTCTTTTCTGCTTCTCATTAATCTAGCAAGAGGCATGTGAATTTGGTTTATTTTTTTCAAAGAACCAACTTTTTGTTTTATTAATCTTCCATATAATTTTTTGTTATCTATTTAATTTAGTTCTGCTCTGATTTTTGTTATTTCTTTTCTTCTGCTGGGTTTGGGGTTGGTTTGCTACTAAGTGAAGTATCACAAGAATGGAAAATCAAGCACCACATGTACTCACCATCAAATTAGTATTAACTGATCAACACCTATGTGCACATATAGTAATAACATTCATCGGGTGTCAGGAAGGTGGGAGGGGCAGGAGGGGATGGATATATACACACCTAATGGGTGCAGTTTGCACCCTCTAGGGATGGACAGGCTTGAAGCTCTGACTTGGGTGGGGCAAAGGCAATATATGTAACCTAAACATTTGTACCCCCATAATATGCTGAAATAAAAAAAATGGATCATCTGCTTTCTTATTCTTGAGTTTTAAGAGCTTTTGTATCTTCTGAATAACAACCTTTTATCAGATGTGCCTTTTGTAAATATTTTCTCCTGATCTGTGGCTTTTCTTCTATTTTTCTTAACATTGTTTTTCATAGTACAGAAGTTTTTAATTATAATGAAGTCCAGATTATCAATCATTTTTTCCACAAATGGTGCTTTTTGTGTCATCTAGTCTTTCTCCTATGTTATTTTATAGGAGCTTTTTGGTTTTATATTTTGCATTTAGGTCTATAATCCTTTTTGAATTTTTTGTTAATGGTATAAGGTCTGTGTCTACATTTTTTTTATTTACATGGATTTTCTACTGTGTAGGGAGTCAGCACCCATAACTCCCACTTTGTTAAGGATAAACTGTATATTCATATGTATGTGTATTATTCTAATATTTTTATTATATATTTATTAAAGATCTTGTATGCTGTTTCCAAGCCTCTATACAGCTGATCCCTCTATAGATTTATTGCTATTGACTGGTATATTTTCTTGAATCTAGGTCACTTTTTTTCTTTTTTGATTGCTTCTTATGTTTTTTATATTTCCAAAATTGTGGGGGGG
>NW_012150953.1:503482-508099 GCF_000956105.1 Propithecus coquereli
AAGATACTCAACTGATTGGCTAAATAACATTGACAATGCCAAGTTTTGACTAGGATGTGAAGCAACTAGAACACTCAGACATTGCTGATGGAAATATAAAATGTACAAACACTTTGGGAAACAATTTGACAGCTTCTCATACAGTTAAACACAAACATATGATAGGACTGAGATATTCCTCTCCTAAGCATTTGCTCAGTGAAATTAGAACATCTATATTCACAGAGATCTACATATAAATGTTCCTAGTAGCTTATTCTTACTAACCTAAAACTAGAAAGAGCCATGATTTTCAACAGCTAAGTGGCTCACAAATTGTGCTAAACGTATAAAATGGAATAAATCTCCAAAATAAAAATGGATGAACAACATGAATTAATCTCAAAAACATTATGCTTAACAAAAACGGTAGACTCAAATGAGAACATATTATATGATTTACATGAAATTCTAGATTGAATACAACTAATCGACAGTGACGGAAACCATATTAATGGTTTTCATGAGCTGGAGATGGGAGAATGATGGCAAAAAGAAACTTTTATGGTAATGGAAATAATTGTGGTGGTGTTTATATGGACATACATATTTTTCAAAACTCACATAACTGTACAAATAAGATAGTTGCATTATATTGTATGTAAATTTTACGTTAATATACTCGAATGAACAGTAGAAGAATATATTTCTCTGTCACATGCTCAACTTAATGAAGCTCTGGAGACGCCTGCACAAGTCAATCACAACAGGGTTAGAAGGTTAGAGGGATACCTGTTTAAATACAGGACTCTAGAAATGTGATTCTGGACCCTTTATGCTTATGTCACTAGACATACACATACACACATACACGCACACACACACACACACGTTCATTAAAATTTGAACTGGTTTCTTCTTACCTCCTAGGCACAAAGAACTTATCTCTTCTTAAAATTAAGAGTTTGATTTTGTTTTTCTTGTATAATTGGGTAAAGTTATTTTTTTTCTCATCCTCAGCTAGATTAATAACTTTTCAAGACTATATGATTTTTGTAGTTTGTCCAACCAGTCCTATTTGTTAGGTGTTGAGCAACAGGCTTTCAAGGCTTTTGAATTAGTGGAAAGTCCCTCATAAATGTTGCTTGTGCTCAGTCTCCTTCTGCCTCATAGGCATTCATTCTAATGTTTAATACATGACCTTAAATGTGCATGTATCTTGATATACAGTGTTTTGTACATTTGAGCTTTTAATTTGTATGACTAATATCGTATAATAAATTTTGTTTACATCTTCCCTCAATCTTAAGTTTTTCTGATGTTTCTTTTCCCTTTCTTTGCTCTTCACACAAAGCCAGTATTTCAGAAATTTTTTTCTACTGAATAGTATTTTTATGAATCTCTTTTTAAAATAGGTTTATATATTGGTTTAGAAAACTCTATATACTATATACTCATATCTTAAAGATTTAACTACCACATTAAATTATTAATGTAATGAGACATTCTTAAACTCTAATTTGCTCAAGAATGTCCATGTGTATATGGATATGAAAGTTTTTCTTTTCATATTATAAAGTTTCCATAAACAAACTTTAGAAAACATATCTGTAAGTACATATACAAATCACACGCCCTAAAAATTTCTTTTTATTTTGGTATGCATTGCATCCTAATTTGAAAATATTGCTCAAGAATGTCCATGTGTATATGGATATGAAAGTTTTTCTTTTCATATTATAAAGTTTCCATAAACAAACTTTAGAAAACATATCTGTAAGTACATATACAAATCATGCGCCCTAAAAATTTCTTTTTATTTTGGTATGCATTGCATCCTAATTTGAAAATATTGCCTTAGTGAACTGTTTCTGAAATTTTATCATTTCTTCATGTGCACAGCTAACATCTCCTCTTTCTGAAGTGATCTTGATTTTAATAAGTTGAAATGTCATCTCCTTCCTATAATCCCATTCCACTTGGTATGGTAATAAAAATTACTTACAGATGGGAAACGATAACACTAAGGAATTCGTAGTGTTACACAATGTTTGGCATTATATTAACTAATAAATTCAAGTGAATTTGTGAATAATGCTGCCATGTACATGGGAGAGAAGTTATATCTTCAAAATACTGATTTTATGTCCTTTGGGTATATACCTAAAAGTGGGATTGCTGGTGTTATCCTTTTAAAAAATTTATTTTTCATAATAGCCATCATGATAGGTATGAGGTGATATCTCATTAAAGTTTTGATTTACATTTCCCTGATCATTAGTGATGTTGAACTGTCTTCTTTGGAGAAATGTCTATCCAGGCCTTTTGCCCATTTTTTAATCAGGTCATTTTTTAAATTAATATTTTTGCTATTGAATTTCCAGTGTCCCTTTTATATTTTGATATTAACCACTTATCATATATATGGTTTGCAAATATTTTCCCCCATTTGTTAGGTTGCCTTTTCATTCTGTTTATCAGTTCTTTTGTTCTAGAAAAGCTTTTTAGTGACTCTAAAACTTTTTTTACTTGGCTTGGTTAATGAGACTCCAACTGAGACTCAAAACTAGGAACAGAGTGCTTTCAAGTAACAAATATGTTTTGTCTAGGCACCATTTCCAGGATTCAGTAGGAATAAATCAATCCAAACCAGTTTTCATAACCAGAAACATCAACACAGCTGTCCGTGTTTAAAAACATAAGGCTCAAGGAAAAGTGGATCTTCATGGTCTAGAATTATTCATCAGGACTAATTATTTTTCTACCCTATTCCCAAACAAGAGGGAGTGGGCTTCCTTTTCCCCAAAGCTAAGCAATATGATGCTGGTGTAAGAGTGTTAAATCTTAAAGGAAACTAATGGATGATATCTAAAGTATTATTAATATTTAAAATATTGTTAAGCATGATATTTAAAAATTATGGGGTAAAAAATTGTAGAAAGAGCTTCAGAGGATGTAAGTGGTTGCCTGATGCTGGGGATATAGAACTGAGGAGCAGGACCAGTGGGAGGCAGATTAGTATTCTGGCTTCTTATTGATGTCTTTCGATACTATTTACCTATATGTACATATTATTTTGACAAAGTAGGCATTCTACATATATATCCTGAAATAAATAAATTTAAAAAAGCCACTGTATCAAAGAAAAATTGATAACAAAAAAAGTCATGTTTATGGAGATTATTAAAGAAAGAATGAACTACTGATTTCTGAAGTGGTGTCTTAGAGGGAAGCACATTTCTGAGAACAATTTTCTAGACTATGGTGACATAGATGAACTTTACAAACTACAGCTTCTGTTCCGAAGCTTTGTAGTTGCAGAAGGTAGACCTTAGAATATCCATATGTAATCTGACTGTAGAAGCCTGATTTTCACTACTAAGTTCATAAAACACAGTATGGTGACTATAGCAAATGATAATGTAGTGTATATTTCAAGATAGCTAGAAGAGAAAATTTTCAAAGTTTTTACCACAAGGAAATTATAAATGTTTAAAGTGATTGATGTGGTGATTATAGCAATTTGATCATTGTGCAATGTATGCATGCATGGAAACATCACACTATACCCCCAAAATACATACAATTTTTAATACTATGTGTCAAATATAAATAGAAATTAAGTAAAAAACATAGTAATACATAAACCAAAGATCACATTTCTTATTGAAAATTTAACAGTATAATCAATCACTGTATTTATCTTCACAAATATAAACACACAGCCACATTCAGTAAGTATTTAATTTGAAATAATTTTACATTCAAAAAATTGAAAAACACAGCCAAGAGTCATATTTGAGGAAGAGACCACAGGGAATACTCTGTAGAAATAAGAGGCCTCAAAATTCAATTGTCCATGTTAGTCACAAAGAAAGAAATAGATGAACAAAACTCTCTTAAATTACTATCTCATCTTCTATCAATTCAATTCAAAGGATGAATCTTTTCCACTATACTAAATTTAGTTTCTGATTGGTACTTTGTCTTTTTTTATCATTTTAAACAATACCAATTTAAATTATATGATAGTGGCAATGTAAGTACCTGATGTGTCAAAATGATGAAACACCAATCCTTGCCAAATATGATAAAACAGCACATACTCAGTATCAGTTGTGAAAGGTACTATAGTTCTTAGATTACAAATAGTCTTTTCTTAACTGAAAAATAAGCACTGATCAAGTATAGGTTTACTTAAAAATTTGAACTCTCTTCATAATAATTAAAAAGAAATATTTTGCACAATCTGAAAATATAAAAGATGCAATTCTCATTATTGTCATTTTAAAATAATAACATTTTTCTTTAATCTTAGAATTCTTATATTCTTGCATAATGGCTTTCATGAATACTTTAAATCTCTAAAGGAACTGAAAATTTCACTATCTACAAAAATACTATAAATTATATTTGTGGAAAAGTAAACAATGTTATCACTGAATATTTGATAGTTATTTAAACATCAAATCATCACCTGACAAAGTACATATAGGTCAAGATGTAGTACTTTGGTCTAGTGTGTAGCACTGATAGATGCTAGATTAATATGTTTTGTGATGACAATGGACAAAATTTGGTTTTATTTGTTACACTTGGTATCAGATATTTTCAATATTTCAAGCTAATATGGAATTA
>NW_012150953.1:508836-515837 GCF_000956105.1 Propithecus coquereli
ATTTAACTTCTTTAACTTCTTTCAGATGAGCCTGTGTGATAAAAACAAACCAAAACAAAACAAAAACAAATACACAAAAATGCCAGGAAAAACTGTTTAGTTCTAGTTTTAAATGTGGGTAAGGCAATTATTAAAGCTCCTAGAGAGAGAGAAAATTAATTTTTCTCCTTTTCTCTCATACCAGAACCGCGAGGCAATCGTTTCATGGTAGTAGTGGTGGTGGCAGCAATAGCCGCAACGATGGCAGCCTGCAGGAGCCAAGAGTGTAAGGAATGGGAATCTCTCCCTCTCTTCCCTCCAGAGTTCCAGATTCAGAGGTTAGGGGCAAAGTCCAGTTGTCTTTCCTCTTTTTGTCTGTCAATTATATCTATATCTATGGCTATAGGTATATAGTTATGTATTTGTATATTTATTATTTATATATCTCCATATACTTTTTGGACTCAACTGTAGAAGTATTTGCTGTCTGCCCATAGGATACAAAAAGCCCAAGAGAATAGTGGTGGCCATTGTGGAGAGGCAGAGTTTAGAAAACCAATCCTATAAAGCAGTTTATTAACTACTGGACCCATCTGTGGCCTATGCATGTGAGGATCTAATCCTAATTAGCATGAAAAAGCATTAAGAACTGAACTAAAAGATTTCTGCCCACATTCTTCATTAAACACTGTGCTGCATACACGATATGGAATTGTATAGCACTGTAATAGGTTTGAAAAATGAACTGACATGGGAACCCTAGACCAAAGAATGCAGGTTAAACCTTGCAGCCTGAACCTAACCAGGTGAATTTCATAATAATACATAAATTTTGACATTCTTCACAGGATTAAAACAAGACTCAATGTCTCATAATGTAAAATTCAAAATGTCAAGGATATAATCCAAAATTACTCAGTGTATGATGAACCATGATAATATCAACTTGGCAGAGAAAAACAATCGAATGATGACAGAGATGTTGGAATTATCTGACAAATACTTTAAAGCTGCTGTTATAAAAGTGTTCAAACAAGCAATTTAAAACACTTTGACATGATGTTAAAATATAAAGTGTAGAAAGTACATAAGATATGAAGAAGAACGGAATGGTAATTTTAGAATTGAAAACCCCACTGAACAAACTCAATGGCAGAAGAGAAATGAGAGATGAAGAGTCGGTGAACTTGAAAATAGATCAATAGCTTTTATTCAATGTGAACTTGAGAGAGAAAGAGAGAGAGAATAAACATTGAAGAAAACTAACAAATGGAGCCTCAGAGACCTGACCTGTGGGAAAACAATAATACAGGGTCCAAAGTTTGGAGTTCCATAAGGACAGGAAAAATAGTGTGATGCTGAAAAAATATTGGAAGAAATAATACATCGAAAGTTCCAACCTTGGAGAAAGACATAGACCTATAGATTCATGAAGCTGAAGGGACCCTAAGCAGAATAAGCAGAATAAACTCATAGAAACCTATGTTCATATATATCATAATCAAATTGCTATAAACTTAAAACGAATAAAAATCTTGAAAGCAGTAAGAGTAAAACAATTTATTACCTAAAGGGGAACAATGTGATTTGAATGACTGCAGACTTCTCACTGCAAACCTTGGAGGCAGGAAGAAAGGGGCACACTTTTTTTTGACTAGGGAAAGAAAAGAGCTGTCAATCCAGAATGCTGTATTGAGCAATATTGTCCCTTAGAATGATGATACAATAAAGACATTCTCAGATGAAGGAAAACAAAAATAATTTGTAGCCTGAAAAATGCTCTAAAATAATTATTAAGGAAAATTCTTCAGACAGAAGAAAAATTATACTGGAAGGAAACTTGGGAAATCAGGAATCACAGAGGAGAACCTTAATTGCAAATATATGGTAATTGTAATAGACACTATATCTCCTCTTGAGTTCCTTAAAATATTTTTGAAAGTTGAAAACAAAAATCATGACAGTGCCTCATAAGGGCTTCAACATATATAGTTGCAAAATACAAGACAACTATAGCATAAAAGGAAGACAATAATGGGAGGAATATGGTGGAAAGTTTTCTAAGTTCCAAGGGAAGTGATAAAATATTAATTCTATGTAAACCATGCAAAGCTATGAATGTATTTTACAATATCTGAAGGAAAAGATCTTCAGTAGGGAATGGATAAACAAATTGGGATACATTGATACAATGGAATAGTAGTCATCAATGCTTGCAACAGTTTGGATACATGTTGATACATGCAACAACTTGGATGGATCTCAAAGACATTCTCCTGAGTAAAAGAGTCATTCTCAGAAGGGTACAATATTATACAATTCTGTATCAGTGATATTCGTAGAAAAAAAATTATAGTGAGAACAGACCAGTGGTTGCCAGAAGTCACAGGAGGATGTGACTATAAAGAGATAGCATGAAGGAATTTTGGGGGTGACGTAAATGTTTTCTATCAATATTATGTTGGGGTTACATGAAATTATGCATGTGTTAAAATTTATAGAATTATACACCAAAAGAAAAGTTCGTTTTACCCAACTATAATTTCAAAAACAAACCAAAAAATAAAACCTTTTAAAAAGTATAGCTGGGATAGTGGATAATTCTTGATTTTTCAAGTTGTTCTTTCTTTACTTTTAGTTAACAAAAATATTATATTAGTGTTTTCAATCAGTCATGTGTTATTGATGTAATTTCAAAATAAAAATCAATCACCTCAGAGATCTTATTTCATTAAAAAAGATTTTTTCTTTTCCTTTTAATGGCTAAAATACTTAAATATGTAATTTTAAGCCATTTTCATTGTGGATCACATTTATTTTTCCTTCTCACATTATCCCAATAATAACTAGAACTACAAAAAAAATTAAAATGCCATTTCTGATATCTCTAACTCTACACTAAAAAATTCTATGCCCATTGACCAAATTCGTT
This sequence comes from Propithecus coquereli, assembly GCF_000956105.1. NCBI lineage: Eukaryota > Metazoa > Chordata > Mammalia > Primates > Indriidae > Propithecus > Propithecus coquereli. Next base: position 511,748 of record NW_012150953.1, read on the forward strand.
CATTTTCATGTACAAAATATTGCAATTTGATCCAGTTCATCTCTAAACAAATGGATTATATTAATGTATAATCTGATGTTATTACAGGAAACTTGAATTTTAATGATCCCTGCTTGAGTCAAATGAATCAAGACAGGCATAACACAATTGAGTCAATTAGCAAGAATTCTGTAATCAATGTTGATTAAGAAAATGGGATGATGGTATATGTGCAGAATCTGGAGACATTTCTACCTTGAACATGAATATAATAGGATAAACATTGGCATTTTAATGGTTGGTAGCACATTGATCTGAAATGAAATGATAGACATTTTTGATACATGTACATATTAATCTGTATATCTTTTATTATACATGACTGGAAATCCATTTAAAGCAGATCTAAGAAAGAACGATAAATTGTTCTGCTTTCATCTTCCAGTAAATCATAACCATTAAACCTGCTATTGCTAAATATGCAACAAAATAAATCTAGAATAGAGGTACATAATTATTGTGATTGGATTTTTGTCCTATATGTTACCGATAAAGATATATCCTTGCTTTGGAGTTTTGTTTGTTTCATGTAATTTGCACATTATGTGTATATAGGTGCTCTTCGGTCATTGTTACAGACATTGTTTTTCTTGTGGAGAATCCAATGCATATAAATACTTTATGTTTACTGATAAAATATGTACATGTTTTCTATCTATTAGTTCCTTATAGCATCAACTATTTTTCTCCTTAATATATGTACTTTTACTTTTCAGGTCATAATGGGAATAATTATATTTTGTTTTACCTTAATGCTCTTGTAAATTATAGTTTAGTTACCCTATCATCCTATGTTATTGAATATCTTTTGTTAATGATTTGGGAACATTATATGATTTTATGACATAGAGCTGAATATTGAATATGAATTATCTTTAATAATAAAGTCTTTGAAGCAATAAAATCATTGTGTTTATAAATAGAACCCATACCAGACCTGAGAGCAACAATTCATATTAATTCACATAAAACAAAGACTTAAGAAATTAAAATATGTCGGGCTCATGATACTGAAAATGATTTAACAATTAAATATATAAAACAAAAACATATACAGAACAGAATAATAAATTTATTTTAAGGAGAGGATTAACATCTATTACATATATTGTGTATCTGCCAAACATCAAACCTTTTCTTGAGTAATTGTTCCTGATCTGATTCCATTTTTATATGTAATTTAGAGTTTATGAATCAAAAGAACTGAAAATCTATTCACATATAATTTCTGCTTATTATATTTTCTTCATCAAATATTGTATTATGAATAAATTATGAACATAATTAAGAGCATTTGCCACATTAATTTCCAGAGATACACTACTATCTTTGTCATATAAAACTGAAACATTATATTAATATTTTCTCAGATTTTTCATATATGATATGTTTATTCATTAAGTTGAAAAATCGTAGTGCATCCAATGTTACATTTAAATAATTATTTTTGCAAAAATTAATCAGAGAATCTAAATGCATCTTTTGCATACTTTTTCCTAAGCTATTCTTAGAATATTTTTGCCATATTATCAATTTTTATATGAATTTTGGGAGAATTATAATTTGTTTAAAAACACTGAAAGCATATAATAGAGCATTTGTCCAGCATTGTGATAGGCACTGTGATTATTTTAGGAAAAAGGTAAACACGCTTTCTAGTGTAGAGTAGAATACAGTCTGTAAGCAATTTGCAACATGCTAAGTGTAATAAAAGGGGAAGCACAGTGCTGTCATGGAAACACACAAGGAAATTGGATATGAGTCCAGGAAGGCCTCTCTGAAGAATATGTTTTATCTTATAAACAGCATATAGCTAGATCTTGTTTTCTTATCCTGACAATAAATCTGGCAATCTCTGCCTTTTATCTGGTATAGAACATTCATATTTAAAGTGATTGCTGATGCGGCTAGATTAAAATATGTCATCTTATATTTTGATTTGTTTTATTTGTTCTTTCCTTCTTCTCTCCTTTTTCCTGCTTGCCTCAGGTTTAACCAAGCATGTTTCATGATTCTACATTATGTCCAAAATTTTAATCACTCTTTTAAAAAATTAATGACGTTTCTACTTTTATTATAAATAGTTGTGTTTAAACAACATGAATTTGCCTTTGGAGAATATTATACCACTTCAAATATGTAAAAATGCTATAACTCATTCCCAGCTCCTCCTTCCCAAGCCTGTATTATCACTGTCAAATATTACATATTTTACATATATTACATATATTACAAACATATTATGTATGTTCCCATTTTGCTTTAAACATCCAATTATCTTTTAGAATAATTAAAAATCATGAAAATAATGTTATTTCACCTTCATTTATTCCATTTCTAATACTTTTTAGCTCTTGGTTTTGATCTAAGTTTCTTTGACCTAGATCATATCCCTTCTGCATGAAGAGATTCCTTTAACATTTCTTGTAGTGTAAGTCTGTAAATTAAATTAATTAATTTAATTCCCTCAGTTTTTGTTCAACTGTTTTCATTTCTGCTTGACTTTTAAAGGATACTTTTTATAGAATATTCTTCAAAATTCTGGTTGACTCTATTTTTTTCTTTCTCAGTGTTATAACAGTTTTACTCCACTGTCTTCTTGTTCTCGTGGCTTCTGGAAAGAAGTCTGCTGTAATTCTTATCCTTGTTCCTTTGCAGACCAGGAGTCCTTTTCTCTTGTTACTTTCAAGATTTTCTCTTTTTTATTTTCAGAAATTTGAATATGATAGGTATGTTTCTTCTTCTTTGCTATTTATTCTGCTTTTTATTCTTTGAGCTTTTGAGGCCTATGGTTTGATGTCTGTTATTAATATTGGAAAATTTTCTGCCATTATTTCTTCAAATATTTCTTGTATCCATTCTCTCTTCTTCAGTGATACTAATTACAATGTCAAAGCATTTGATATTGTCCCACATCTCTTGTATGTTTTGTTCTATTTTTCTTTTTCATTCTTTTTTCTCTATTTGCACTTAAATTTGGGTAACTTCTATTGGCCTATCTTTAGGTTTATTGATTTTTTTTCCTCAAATCTGGTAAGTCTACTGATGAGCCTGTTGAAGGCTTCTTCATTTCTATTATTGTGCTTTGATTTCTGGTATTTTTATTTTTGTAATTTTTATAACTTACATTTCTCTGCTGGAAGTATCTACCTGATTGTACTGCTGTTTAACTTTTTCATTAGAACCTTTAATGTAATTATCATAGTTATTTTAAATATATCTCCCATATCTGATTCTTTTCAGCCAGTATTTATTTTCACCTTTTTGCACACCATATAAATTTTTGTTTTAAGACAGATATGTTGTAAAATATACAGAGGTGAGGAAGTTTATGTTTGGAGGTGAGCACATCTGTTCTTTTGCTAAGTCTTTAGCATGTGGGCACTGCATTCACCTAGTCGGGAGTTGGGCTTGGTATAGAGTTTTTTATTGTAATGATTCCTCTCAGATTACCAGAGATTCAGATTCTCCTAATGATAATTTGTGTTTAAAATGTAGGGTAATTTGTAATTTCTCCTCTGTGGTTCATTGAGTTATCCTCACTTCTGACTTTAGATTTTTATGTTGTTCTCCAGAGAGAATCTGTCTCTTGCACCTTCCCCGGTTATATTCCACAGTTACTTTTATTCAATGCTTGCTTGAGTGATGGTGTGTGTGTGGCAGAGTGGCAGGGGTGTTCTCTGATGTTTTTATTAAGCCTCAGATATTCTAGTTTGCATTATAAAACTGTTTGTCATTGATATGGCTCACAAAAGTCTTTCTGTCCCTCAACCAGAGGTAATGCGGGGCCTAGTATGTAATACCATTCATCACCTAATAGTAGAGATTTTTCATGGAATGATGGTTATCAGAGCCTGGGAAGGGAAGCGGGGGAGGAGGGTGATAAGGAGGGAATTGTTAATGTGTACAAAAATACAGTTAGATAGAATGAATAATATCTAGTATTTGGTAGCACAGTATAGTGACTATAGTTAACAATGATTTATTATATATTTTAAAATAGTTAACAGAGCCGGGCGCGGTGGCTCACGCCTGTAATCCTAGCACTCTG
>NW_012150953.1:528217-528714 GCF_000956105.1 Propithecus coquereli
ACTGAGAATTTATCATTTTTTGTATGATGAAAGCCTGAATGACTGAAATAAATACTTTTCTGAAAATCCTTTATCAACTTACACTTTTGCTAGCACCATAACAGGGAACAAGTTTTGTTGCAGATTATCTAACTATAATTTTATTTCATATTTCTTTGATTAATAGTAAGTTTGAGTAATCTGTATTTCTCTCTCTGTCTCTCTCTTGTACCCTACTACCTTTTTTAGAAATACAATGGGCTTCTAATTCAGGTGATTTTATGAGAAAGTTATTTTCTCTTTGCTACTTTATATTTTTCAAACATGAACTTTACCTAGGAGCTTGGTAACTTTGCCGTGTAATAAATTGTGTGGTTATAAAATTTACATGTCAGTCAAAATGTACTATAATAATTAAATATCAAATTCTCATATTTTGAAAACAGTTCCTATATATGTCCAGTACGATTTTGTTTTAAAAGCTATTACTCACAAATCTTCCCCTATGGCATTGTGAA
>NW_012150953.1:528764-532986 GCF_000956105.1 Propithecus coquereli
AAAAAAAAAAAATAGCTAACAGAATAGAATTGGAATGTTCCTAACACAAAGAAATGACAAATGCCTCAGGTGATATATACCACAATTACTCTGATTTGGTCATTATAAGTTGTATGCCTGTATCAAAACATCACATACACAGCATAAATATGTACAACTATTATGTATCCCTAATAATTAAAAATTAAAAATTCTTAAAATATAAATAAGTAGAGATTTTCATTTTGTTTGTTTCTGCTTTTGTTTCTTCTTTTTCCTATACATGCCTCCCTCACCTATACTGCTTCTCTACCTTTGACATCAGGCTACAACTTTTGTTACCCTTTCCTCTGTAGAGTAAGATTTTTATTTATCAAATGAGACAAGTAAGATGTGTCTGAGTAGCTTTAGCAGTGGCTGCTGCTTCCCTCATCCAGCCCAAACCCTGCTGAAAGCTTTATCTTAATTCTTCCCAAGAGCAAATGGTAGGGTATCTGAAGGAAAGCCTGTGAGATACGGAAAACTTTCTATGTCTGTGACCCCTGGGAAATCCTCACACTTTCACACCAATTTACACTTGACCATTGGCAATTTGGTGATGATGTCCATCTGGATCTTCCTTCTGTCTTATATGGCATTAAGTAGCATCTGTTTCAGGTAAGCAAATGCTTGGGTAGAGTTTCTCACTGCAAGTACCTATCTGTCTCCAAATTTTCAATTAGCTGTTTGAATTATGACCTCAGATCTCTGATGGGCTCAACAAGTGTCATTATTTGGCTGTTTAACCTTTTTTCCTGATGTATGGGTGAGAGCAATGTTCTTTCTAGCTCTTCACATTTTTTAGCTGAAGCAAATATATATAATATGGGAGTTCTATTTCCTAATGTAATCATGTCAAACTGGACATTAACCTGTCTTTAAAATGTTTTGAAATGATGGAAAGGTAGTAAAAATTGTTTAATAACCTATATAAATATTTACAGTAGATGCAAAGTTACCCCCTCCTAATCTTTATATATAATAATTTAGATCAATTTCCCATTTATTCTCCTTAGTAGATATTGTGCATAACAAATTGTAATTCCTCATTTATCAGAAAAAAATGTAATATACTTTTGTGCTTAAAATGAATAATGTAACATTTAGGTTACCTGTATTTACTCTTGTTTCAGATAGTCAATCTTAGAGAAATGTGTTGCATATAAAGTAATTATACCTGCTGTAGATTAAATTTCAGTAATAGATCTTTAAACCTTTTAATCAATTTACATTTCATTTTGAAAAAGTCAATAAATTAACCATAATATACTGCTAATTTGTTTTTATTGAAATGCATATAACTTGTAATTGTAGCAAATACCAGACTGACATTTTTAGAATTATAAAGAATAGATGGCAAATTACTTAGAACTCTTATTAGATTGAATATTATACAATATGAGAATATACTATTTTCTAAGATTACTTATTTTTAATTTTTTACTCTATATTTTTCTAAATTTAAAATAAAGTAATAGCACTTAAAATATTAGTTTCACAATTTTAAGTATGCCCAAAGAATTAAATTTATATATAAATCCTAGGAGATGTTTGTTTTATATTGAGATACTCACTTATTTTTAATTATTGTATTTAATTTAACATTGAGAAGCAAAGGAATTTAGCATAAATTCCATGATGTCAAATGTGTTTAATCAAATGTTTAATAATTTTTACTAGTGAAACTAATGGCCATAGCGCTAGTGTTTCTTCCTTTGAAAAAGCACCCTTAAAAGTAAAGATTCAACAGAATAGTATAATATGCAGATTGTAAAGTCCAAGTGGCTGAGTTCAAATATCATATCTCTATCTCTATCTCAGTATATACCTGTGCCTGTATCTAGCATTAAGTAGCTGCCCAAACTTGGACCAGTTTCTTAAATATCCACTATCTTATTTATCTATCAAATAAGTATAATGATAGTATCTACATTATAGGTTTGTGAGAAAATTAAACACTTTAATTCACAACAAGCAGTTATGAAAGTCTTCATTAGACAGCTATTGAATTATATTATTAGTCACATTTTCTCAACTCCTTAGTATATTTAATGTTCTGTATGAAATTATTCAGCAAGAACAAAGATTAGAAATCATTGTGTTCTGTTAATATGCAAAACATGTGCTAGTCACTTCATAAATCTTATCTTCCGTTTTTACAACGCAGAGAGGCACCTCCGAGGTGCCTAGGTTGGAAATAAGTGGTAGTGATTGGATACAAACCCAGGTTCATAAGAATCCAAACATATTCTGTAAACATCCAGGTGGTAATGGGTGAAATGATTGGTGCCGAGTATCACTATCCTTTTCCTTTCCTTCCTCAAGTAACTCTACCACGGGGGTTCTATTAGCCTGCACATCCTACTGTAGTAGTTTTGGCTGTTCTTTCACATGGCTTCACCCTATTACTTTCCAAGATTCAATGACTATAATCTTCTTCTTTTCCCCCTATACAGTAAATTAAGTAGGATTATTTAGTTTATAAAAAAATTACTTCTTTGGGCTCGGTGTCATGGCTCAGGCATGTAATCCTAGCATTTTGGGAGGCTGAGGGGGAAGTATTGTGTGAGGCCAGGAGTTTGAGACCAGCCTGGGCAATATAACAAGACCCCATCTCTACCAAAATTTTAAAAATAGTTAGCTGGGGCTGGTGGAACACAACTGTAGTCCTAGCTACGTGGGAGGCTGAGGCAGGAACATCACTTAAGCCTAGGAGTTCAAGGTTTCAGTGAGCTAAGACAGCCTGGGAAACAGAGAGACCTCATCTCTCTGTAATTACTTCTGTGAATTATATGTATTTCCTTATGAAATACCTAAGTAAGCATCCTCAATAAAAGTATGCAAATAATTTTTTTGACCCTTAACACTTTGTTTATGTGATACTAGATCTCTCTTCTAAACAGTCATTTAATATATATTTGTTCATTCGCAAGGATTAATTGAGCAATCACAATGCATCAGGAATTGAGGTACACATTAATGATTATGGAGAGAAAGTGATAAAAGAGAAAAATGATGTAACAAGATATGGATTTTAACTTTTTGGAATTCAATTAGTAGAGCTTTTTTTATTTAAAATTGCAGAAAAGTATAGAAAAATATCAAGCTCACACATAAACACATATGATAATCGTAAATACTTCATCTTATTTTCCTCTTCAATATTTTTAAACATAGCAAAATAATTATCAACAACATTTGGAGACTCAATTTTTCCCGTAGTCAGACCCCAGTAGTAGATATATTTTTCTACATTTTTTCAATATTTTAAATGTTTTTATATATAATTTAAGACGTATCATCCAGAAGCTTGTCTTACCTTTTTGTTTTTGAGAACTGTCTTGATTGATATCCAGCCTTTGTTGATATTGGCATGGGTATCTAAACTCTCAGTTTCTAAAGCTTCTACCCTGGTTCCTTGAGATCATACAGACTCAGTTTCTGTCTCTCCTTTCTCCAACTTGGGCCCAATCTCAGTATTATGGAGTTTATTTATTTATTTCAACTATGAATTTAACCTTAAACATCGTATATTTATTATATCTATGTATTTGGATGGTTTGCAAGTGGTAGGAGAGATTCTATTGATAATAATTTTCCCTTACTGTTTGGAATTGGTCATAATATTTAGTTACTGTAACACTGTCGGCATACTGAATACAAATGCATGGTCTTTGAACACAAGAGGTTAAAATTGTAGCTATAAAAACGAGAATTATCTACATATATTTCCCTTTCCCAATAAATCAATTTTATTATTCTGAGAAAGCAATATTGTATTAGCAGGAACATCTCTATAGGGGAAATCAGATATTCTTAGGAAACAGTATTGACTCAAACTCTGGAAGTGAAAGGAATTTGTCTTTCTTATATATGCACACATTATACATCAAAATAGAAGCTTATCTTATTCTCCAATTTTTGCATAACAGAAAATATTAAGTTCTCAGTATAGCATATTGTAAAATTTAAAAAGCATTAGAGGCTCAAAAGATGTGCTTTATGTTAGATTCAATGACAAACTTTTTAGTGTTTTTATCAAATTATGTTAAAAACAAATTGTAAAACATTCATTATATATTTATATCTCTTAGAAAATGCTGACAATATGAGATAAAATAATTTTAGTTTTATAACTCCAGAAACATTCTCTGCATAATATGATTGATTCAAAATATGGAAAGCTAACACAGTTTGTATTTTG
>NW_012150953.1:537565-539151 GCF_000956105.1 Propithecus coquereli
CTGTTGATTACGGGTACAATGTTGTCTAGCAGATCTTTTTTTAAACAATAAATCTAGCCCAGTGCATGTGTAACAGAAGTGGAAAGTTAATGTCAGAGATTGCAAAGTCACATGGCACATGAAGCTGTCAATGATGCTTAAATCCAAGTCTTCTGAATCTGTGCCCAAAGTTCAGGATATTCTTCTAGGCTCCTTCAAAGAGAAAAGAAACGTCCCAATGATCATAAATTCAATCTCCCATTAAAGCATGCTGCTTGAGGTTTCAGTCATGGCTATGACTAAACAGTATAGCAGTTGTATATACAATAGTTACAAAAGTCTATTTCCCCTATAGTTATTAAGTTTATGCACAGTTTCCCTAGTATAGTTCAGATTTTTTTTTTCTTTTCTCAACAAAAAGCCTGCTGTCAGTTTCAAATGATCTGGAGAAAGAAGGTAAATGACAGAGGCTAAGAGATAGAGGAAGCAGAAGGAGGGGAGAAAGCGAAAAAGAAAGGCTTAGGCTAGGATTTAGAGTTTGCTAAAACCAACAGCAATCACCACAAGACTGAAATCTAAAGCAAACTTCTACAAATGTTAGTTATAGACCTTTCTACGTTCAAAGTGTGAGCCAACAAATTTGAATGCAACATAGCCCTCAATGTGTAGTTTCTGGAGGAGGAAGCATATATAAATATTTACAATCAGTAAAATGAGAACATATACATTTATAAGAGATGCATAATCTGGTAATTAATTTGGTGTGAGGTTAGAGAGTAGGGATATTTGAACTAGGTCTTGAGGAAGGAATAAAATTCAATAAAGAGAATGAGGATGAAGGGGCAGTAAAATTGTCCAGGCAACAGGATATGTTTTCCCAATTAAATGTTAAACATCTATCTTATTAGAACTAATAAGTCATAATAATAAGCCTTAGGCATAATAATAGCTAACATTTGAATCCTTAATATGCACCAGGCACATATATAACTTACATTTATAGTCATTTTTGAAGGACTGTTAAAATATTTTGTATTGACTAACTCATACAAATTGTATCAGCATATTTAACCTCTCAATGACATATGAATCTTCTGTGATATTATACCATGTGACAGGCAAGGAAAGTGACAAGGGTAGTTAAGTAATTTCCCCAGAGTGTACAGTGCTAAGCAAACGGTGGAGCCAGTGATCACATTCAGTTACTTCAGAGTTAACATTTTAAACAATATATTATTCTGCCTCCTTTAGGGGAATGCATAAAACTATGACTGTTATTGAACATATATCATGTAATATTCTCAACAGTAAATAGAGAAAAATTTAAAACATAGAATAAGGTTCCTTAAACTGTCATCAATGCAGTTGTTCACAATTAAAAGCTCAAGATCGCCAACTAAACTTTTTGAAAAGAGTGGAACAAAATATGTTTTAACTAAATTGCCTTCATATCCAGACACAGTATTTGGCAAGTCCCCTTGCTTAAAAATTAAAGGGTCTTTAGTAGTCACTTACATAAAATTAGTAATTAATTTTCAAAGAGAATAGCAAAAAATGCAGCCTGGTTATCATGCTCAAGATCGCCAACTAAACTTTTTGAAAAGAGT
>NW_012150953.1:550111-556251 GCF_000956105.1 Propithecus coquereli
ATAGTTAAGAATCTGAAGGACTGGGTTTTAGTTTATATTCTATCATTAATAGGCTAGCTGACCTTAGAAAAGTCCTAAAGCACTGTGATCCTCAGGATCATCTGCAAGATGAGGTCCCCAATGAAGGCATGTGTTGTCATTGTTACTATAGTTGATTTAGACAGAGTTTGCTAATGAAATTAGAAATCAGAAAGCAACTCGATAAAATATAACATGAGATAGATTATTAAATGTTTTTAAGAAGTGATGATATAATAAAATTTTGGCATAACTGATAGAGGAGTCAAAATCAGCAGGCTAATCAAAATAAATACAGTCACACACTTAAACGCAGGGATACATTCTGAGAAATGTGTCGCTAGGTGATCTCATCAGAGAGTGTCCTTACATAAACCTAGATGGTACAGCCTACTACACACCGAGGCTCTAGCTCCTAGGCTACAAACCTGTACGGTTGGAAGTTGCTCTGGGTGAGTCAGTGAGTGAGTGGTGAATGAATGTGAAGGCCCAGGACATTACTGTACAGTACTGTAGACTTAATAAATGCTGTACACTTAGGCTACACTAAATTTATAAAGTAAATTTTCTTTCTTCAATAATAAATTAATCTTAGCATACTGCAACTGTTTTACTTTTTTAAAATTTTTTAATTAGCTTAAAACAGAAACACATAAACAGCTGTACAAAATATTTTCTCTCTTTAGATCCTTATTCTATAAGCTATTTTATAAAAAAATGTTCTTACTTTTTAAATTTTTTTAGTTTCTGAGTAGTTTGGATTCTTTCTTCTTTATTATTATTTCAAAATATTATGGAGATACAATGTTTTTGGTTACAAGGATTGTTTTGTTATGCTTGAATAAGTGTTATAAGTGTGCCCATCACCCAGATAATGTTCCCAACATTGCACCCATTAGGTAGGTTTTTGCCCATCCCCTTCTCCTGCCTCCCCCTTGCTTTATTTCCACTGAGTTTTACTTCCCCTCTGTGCATGTGTGTGCACATCAGTTAGTTCCACTATAGCAAATACATGCAGTGTTTGTTTTTCCATTTTTTAGATACTTCACTTAGGATAATGGTCTCCAGTTCCATCCACATTGTTGGTAAAGGCCTTAATTCATCCCTCTTCATGGCTGAGTAGTATTCCATAGTATACATGTACCACACTTTGTTAATCCACTCATGAACTGATGGGCACTTGGGTTAATTCTGCATCTTTGCAATTGTGAATTGTACTGCAATGAATTTGAGTGACCAAGTGAGCTTCATCCCAGGGATGCAAGGATTGTTCAACATATGTAAATCAATAAATGTGATTCACCACATAAACAGAAGCAAAAACAAAGACCATATGATCATCTCAATAGATGCAGAAAAAGCATTCAACAAAATTCAGCATCATTTCATGATTATAAAACCCTCAACAAACTAGGCATAGAAGGAATATATATCAAAATTATAAATGCCATACATGACAAACACACAGCCAACATCATCGTGAATGGGGACAGGTGAAAGCGTTTCCACTAAGAACTGGAATAAGACAAGTGTGCCCACTGTCATTACTTCTATTCGCCATAGTGCTGGAAGTCCTAGCCAGGGCAATCAGGCAAGAGAAAGAAATAAATTGTGTCTAAATCAGGAAAGAGGAAGTCAAACTATTGCTTTTTGCTGATGATATCATCTTATATCTAGAAAACCCCAAAGACTCCACCAAGAGACTCCTAGAATTGATAAAGAAATTCAGCAAAGTCTCAGGTTACAAATCCGTCTATGCAAATCAGTAGCCTTCTTATATACCAATAACAGTCAAGCCGAGATTCAAATCAAAGACCCAATACCATTCACAATAGCCACAAAGAAAATAAAATACCTAGAAATATACCTAACCAAGGAGGTGAAAGATCTCTACAAAGAGAACTACTAAACACTGAGGAAAGAAATTGCAGATGGCACAAACAAATGGGAAAACATGTCATGTTCATGGATCAGTAGAATCAACATTGTTAAAATGTCCATACTACCCAAAGTGATTTACAGAGTCAATGCAATTCCCATCAAATAACAACATCATATTTCACATATCTAGAAAAAATTATTGTATACTTCATTTGGAACCAGAAAATAGCCTGAATAACCAAAGCAATCTTAAGCAAAAACAACAAAAGTGGAGGCATCATATTAACAGTCTTCAGACTATACTACAAGGCTATCATATCCAAAACAGCATGGTACTGGCACAAAAATAGACACATAAAATAATGGAACAGAACAGAGAACCCAGATATAAAGCCATTTACATACAACCAACTGATCTTTGACAAATCAGACAGCAATATATACTCTGGAAAAGATGCCCTATTCAATAAACGGTGCTGGAAAAATTGGATACCCACATGCAGAATAATTAAACAGGATCTATCTCAGCACTCACAAAAATTAATTAAAGATGGATAAAATACTTAAATGTAAAGCATGAAACCATAGGAATGCTAGAAGAATATGTTGGAAAAAAAATCTTCTAGATATTGGCTTAGGCAAAGAATTTGTGAAGAAGACCCCAATGGCAATCACAATAACAACAAAAATAAATGGGACTTGATTAAATTAAAAAGTTTCTTCACAGCTAAGGAAATAATCAACAAATAGAGAACCTATAAAATCAGAGAAAATATTCACAAACTATACATCTAATAAAGGGCTAATAATAAGATTCTACAAAGAACTCAAGCAAATCAGCAAGAAAAAACAACCCCATTAAAAAGTGGGCAAAAGGCATGAACAAAAGTTTTCAAAAATAGACAAATGGCCAATAAACGTATGAAAAAAATGCTCAATGTCACTAATCATCAGGGAGATGCAAAGGAAAATCTCAATGAGATATCATCTTACCCCAGTGAGAATGGCTTTTATTAAAAAATCAAAAAACAATAGATGCTGGCATGGATGCAGAGAGAAAGGAACACTTCTACACTGTTGGTGGGACTGCAAATTAGTACAACCTCTATGGAAAATGGTAGGGAGACTCCTCAAAGAGCTAAAAGTAGACCTACCATTTGCTCCAGCAATCCCACTACTGTGTATTTACCCAAAGGAAAATAAGTCATTTTATTAAATCCTCTTAATCCTCAATAATTGATAGAATTTTGGGGTGTTTTCTATGTTCTATGTATTGTTTTAAGAGCTTTATGTATTGATTAATTTAATACTTACAACATCCTTAGGGGTTAGGTGATATAAATATATCTGTTTTATAGGTGGTGTAATACAGGCATTAAGAGCTTAAATAGCCTGTCCAAAGCCCACAAGTAGCAAATTTAAAAGTCTAAATTTCAATCCTGGCTCTACCATGAAATAGTCACTTAATCATCCTTTAATATTGCCTTTATCAAGGAGATGAAAAAGACACATTAGTATGGAGTAGGGACAGGTAGATATCAGTGATAACAAAGGGAATAAGAAGAAGGGAATCATCAATGTTAATGTCATAAATTAAGTTATAAACTATGTTTAACTGAAAACAGAGTACTCCAGAGTGAGAAAAGTCAATGAATGTGAATGTTGTATCATTAATAAGAAAATTAACTTGTGATGTTATCTCTTTATAACTTGTTTCTGTTATATCTTGGTCTAGTTTATATAATTAAGATATTAATGATTTTTCCAGTTAATTCAATATGGAGATAATATGTATAAAATGCTTTTATTAGTATGTGCCACATAGTAAGCACCCCATAAATAATTATTATAATTTTCTAGGTTATCTTAACAGTCTACAACAACATAGTAACAACAACACTAACAAAACTGTATTTCTCTGGTATTCTATGCCAGCTGAGGGATTTGGGAAGCCTTGTTTCTCTCAAGTAGTCTCTGTCTCTGGCAGCCCCATGGAAATCGCAGGAACAATCAATGCTAAGCTTTTAGTTGTTATAGCCACCTTCTCCAAAGACCAAAGCCAGGGACTTGCGTTTCCTGCCTCCACCTTCATGGCTTATTTTTTTCTCTACTAAATTCGATTTTTCTATTCCGTTCACTGATGTTGTAGATGCCACTCTGGATATTTTTGTTAAAAATTGCTGTAAATTTTGTTAAGATTTGCTGTAAATCTAATCATTCCCATAAGAGTTCTCCTTTCTAAAGGTGGTCTTCATTGTCACAATAGCATCACCTGTGGATTGGCTGAGATATTATGAAAAACAATGACTTTATGTGGCTTACTTACATAAAACAGGGGTAAACAAACTGAACTTATTGAAACTATATTGGAAATATTACAGAATCAAAGGAAGCCTGGAGAAGCAGCCTTTGTAAAACAGGCAACAGAAGTTACAACAGTGACAGAACCACAGGAATAGTCTGTTGGGGTGGCCTGCTGCCACCACTGCATAGTCACTGTGATATTGCTAGACAATGAACTTTATCCCTGCTCTAAATTATATCTGGCTTCCCCAGTTTCTTTGAGTCACTCCCTCCAAATTAAAAGACCAAAAATTCCAGTTTGCCAAGATTATTAAAAATGTCCATGCCTTAAGTTTTATGAATAAAAAGAGACAAAATGCCTCAGTTTATTTTAGTACCAAAGTTGGAGAAGTGTTCTACCTCTCACAAAGACTTACGCATTCAGGGAGTTTGTATGCTGTGTCACCAACGTTGCACATATGTGCTCTATACCTTCTCATTAAGCACAGATGCATACCACATCTGAGTCCAGATTATAGCATCTCATTTCCTATGACTGGACCATGCATTTTTTTTTCTGTCAACATTTGAGAAAATATTGAAGCCTCAACAATTATACAATTAGAAAGGCCAACTACCAGATATTATTAGAGTTGCCCCATTCACCTGGAATAAAAATACTATGCCTAAGAAGAAATGCTTATCTAAAGAACTGAACATGTCTTTAGAGACATTAAGTTGCACCAAACATAATGCAGAAAATCATGGGCACTACCTCATATCTCACTGTATCTGCACTAATGTACTCAAGTTGCTTATTCTAAAAAGCCTTTCCTTTTCCTTTTAACTCCTTTCTTTATAATTTTCCAATAGAGTATTCCATCTAAAATGTTTGTGCTAAAATACTAATATTTATTGAATAGTCCATATATCTGGACATTGTTCTAAATCCTTCACGTGTATTAAGTCTCAAAATAATCCACCAATTCTTACTATTGTCTCCATTTTACACATTAGGGAGCTGAGCTATAGAGAGCTTAATTCGTGCATGTGCATGTGTTTGTATAAATATATAGAGAGAGGCAGAGAGAGAGCAAGCTCAAAAAGCGATTAAGAGAGACTGAAACACAACTCTGTTGGCAATATAGTAAGATTTCTGAACTGAAATGACAGTTCAATATTGTCAAAGCCCAATTTGCTTTACAAAATACCAAAACAATCTCTTTTCTTTAAGGAACCACAATGAAAAGGTAGGCGGGAAATATATGAACATCCCAGCACTTCAACGTCCACTCGTTTCACCTATAAAAAATTTAGTAAACAAAACCAAACCAAAAATGGCAGTCTCACATCTTTTGGGTTGTATAGCACAGAAGTCATTCTGCACAGAATGAATTAGATTTGGGAAAACTGCTGTTATAGGAAATCGTTGATGAATGGATTTTATACTAAGATGATCGGTTTCTCTGGCTTTTCTCTCAAGATGATTCATCAGTTGGCTCCTCATATCAGGTATTTTAGAGCAGAGTGTTCTCTTATTGGGGATCATGCTTTTTGTGAAAGCATAAATGGTGGACACTTGGCAAACAGTTTAAACTCACTTCTGTTCTCGCCACTGAAATTGTCTTTGATTGCCAAGTTAAAAAAAAAAAAAAAAAACACTTGGGTGCAGTTCCACTGGGGTATTTGTCATTTCCTGGACTACCCATCCAATGTATCTAGAGGTCTCCCAGTAAAGTGGCTGACCCACATTCAGGTTACATGTTGATAAGAAATTTATATCTAATTTGTAATGTCTGTCATTAAAAAAAAAAAAAAAAAAACACTTGGGTGCAGTTCCACTGGGGTATTTGTCATTTCCTGGACTACCCATCCAATGTATCTAGAGGTCTCCCAGTAGAGTGGCTGACCCACATTCAGGTTACATGTTGATAAGAAATTCATATCTAATTTGTAAT
>NW_012150953.1:556301-557407 GCF_000956105.1 Propithecus coquereli
TTGGAAAGCAATTACATAAAGCAAGGATCTTAGATATAAAATCATCTGAGATATTTTATGCTGAAATAATTATATATAGTCAGGCACCACATAAGGTGTTTTGGTCAATGACAGACCATGTAAACGATAGTGGTCCCATAAAATTATAACGGAACAGAAAAATTCCTATTGCCTAGTGACATTGTAGCTGTCATAACATCATAATGTAATAACTTTATTTTTTCCCAAACTTAGTGTAGCCTAAGTGTACAGTGCTTGTAAGGTCTATAGTAGTGTACACCCATGTCCTAGGTCTTCACATTGCATCACCACTCATTCACTGACTAGCCCAGAGCAACTTCTAGTACTGTAAGCTCCATTCATAGTAAATGCCCTCTATAAATGTATCATTTTTTATCTTTTATGTCATATTTTTACTGTACTTTTTCTAGTTTAGATATGTTTAGATACCCAAAAACTTACTAATGTGTTACAATTGCCCATAGTATTCAGTACATTAACATGCTATACATATTTGTAGCCTAGGAGATTGGCTATACCATAAAGCCTAGGTGTGCAGTAGGCTATCACATCTAGGTTTGTATAAGTACACTACATAATGTTTGCACAACAATGAAATTGCCTAATGATGCATTTCTCAGAATGTATCCCTATCATTAAGCAATGCATGACTGAATATGCATTGAGTCTCAAAGTAGAGGGCATAGTGTAAACTAATTAAAATGAGTAATGTGTATAATATTATTGCCTTATGGTACTTCTGCATTACTGGAATAGGCCATTATGTGGTAATCATATTACTTTTTAAAAACATCAATTCTTTTCTTTCTAATTAAATTTGAGAGACAGCATAGACATGTTCAGAGCAAGTAAGACAAAGTCATCCTTTTTTTTTGAGTCAACAATAAAGAATTTATATAAGGGCTGAGACACTGAAACAGGAATAATCACGACTCATGTGAAATTTTAATGAGAGATCTTTTCCACTACTTTTTGTAGCATTTAGCAAGGCACCAGTGAGATAACACTTGGACATAGCTTGCTCAAGTAGGGCACTAAATTGGTGACTAGTACAAGAAACAAATCTCATCAACTCTTTTTTTTTC
>NW_012150953.1:571347-573602 GCF_000956105.1 Propithecus coquereli
TAAATTGACAAATTAAATATGCGTATTAAACAGCAATAGTTCTCCCAAAAACATGATCCCCAAAAGATCCAAATAAAAAGAGGAATAAAACAGAAAATCTGCTCTTGTGATTTATTTATTTATTTTATTGTATACATTTAAGGGTACAACATTATTTTGATATACATATACATAGTGAAATAATTACTATAGTCAAGCTAATTAACATCCCTCTCCTCACATAGTTACCATTTGTTCCCTGTGATGAGAGCACCTGAAATCTACTCTCTTAGCGAATTTCTCGTATGTAATACAGTATTTATTAACTATGGTCAGCATGCTGCACGTTAGATGTCTAAAGTTATTCACCCTATGTAACTTAAACTCTGTACACTTTGACCTATATCTCCCATGTCCTGGTAACCACTGTTCTACTCTCTACTTCTTTGTATTAGACTAGTTCACACTCCACATATAAATGAGATCATGCAGTATTTTTCTTTCTGTGTCTGGCTTATGTCTCTTAGCAATCGGTACAGCCATTACAGAAAATAGTATGGAAGTTCCTCAACAAATTAAAAATAGAACCATATGATCCAGCAATCCCTCCTCTGGACATCTACACAAAGGAAATTAAATCAGTAATGTATCTTGAGGAGATATTTGCACTCCCATGTCCCTTTCAGCATTATTCACAATAGCAAAGATATAAAAACAATCTAAGTGTTCATCAATTGATAAATGAATAAAGAAATTTTGATTTATATATACACATGCAATGAGATATATGTGTGTGTGTGCACATTGGGACATTATTCAGCCATAAAAAATAAATTCTGCCATTGGCAACAACATGGATGAACATAGAAAATATTATGATCTTTAGATTTAATGAAAAGAATTGAATGAGTGTAAAACAGGCCTTGTTCTTGAATTGGAAATATCAATAGTGCAATAAATGCAACAATTTTTGTACATTTTCTACGTATATAAAATACAACCCAAGAACAATGAAAAATTTTAGGCGAGGTGGAGAGAATTTGACAATATTAGTTCAAAGATCATCTAGAAAAAAATAACAAATGTGAATTAGAACAGTTAGCATTTACCCTGAAACTATAAAACTAGTGGAATAAAATATAATTATACCAAAATATTTATGTCATCTTATGGGATAGATGTCCTCAAATGTTAAAAAAGGCAGAAACTATAAACAAAGGAAAAAATAGTTTTGACAATTATTTTTGCTGTTTTGCTATTATGTATAAAATATATACACATATGATGTTATCTTTAAAAGAAACCAGAATACGGAACATTTGGAATTTTATTGACAACATGTTTGTATCTGTATTTTTGTGCATAAATTACACATATGTATGCATGTATACCAACAGTATCTGTATTTTATACACACGCATTTTAAAAATCAATAAGAACATATAGAGACAATTAAAATTAGGCAACAGATAAATATGCCTATTTGCTCTTCATATTTTTCAGGGTAGGTAATAATTTCCCTTTTTAAAAAATTTCAGAATATTACGGGGGTACAAATGTTTTGATTACATGATTTGTACACCACCTTGGTGATGGGCACACTTACAACTTTGATTCAAACTGCACAAAAGCAAATCATAATTTCCCTTTTTGAAGTATCTTAATGTCATCTAGTTCTATGGAACAATAAAAGGTTCTCACATATTCTTAGAGCAAAGACAGTTTACAATGAGAATGACATTTAATACAAAACTTCAAATCATATTGATTGTGAAATGCTATAATTCTCTAATTTACACTGTTTTAGAGATTTAGAACCTAAGAATTTTTGCTGTTCAATATTTTAAAAATTATTTCAAAGATTCTATGTGTCAAGTCATTTTTCAAAATCTTTAATGTTGGTTGCAATTCCAGTAGAGTTATTTTGAGTTGCTCAAGCTCAGCATTTTCGTACTCTCTCTCTCTTTTAGACACCACACGTAATTTGTGTTTTAAATACCACAGGGAAAAAAATTATGAAAACTAGAACGAACTAATATATACAGAAATGCATTGTTAATTTTATCTACAAACAGGCCACCCCATCTGTTCAAACATAATGCTCCAAACCAAGGAATATGTTCCAAACCAAAGAGCATGATATTTGACAGATGGAGAGGTCTGTAAGCCTGTCTGGAGCACAGAATACTATAGAGTTTGTAGCAAGGTCCAATTTTCCACACTAAATGAAATCTAATCGAAATTTCTCCCCAATAAACATCAAAATCAGCACCAAT
>NW_012150953.1:574457-582405 GCF_000956105.1 Propithecus coquereli
TAATACATTTAGAAAGTTAGCAGAAATTTCCGCTAGGAAACCCTAAAGGGAGCCAACTTGTACCTTCTTCAGAAGTACTATAATTACATATGAACTGCTGTTCTACAGATATTCCTTTCATTCCACTTCAAAGAAATGGAATATTCAAGCAACTTGACCACAAATTTAAAGACTGAAATACTTATTCTTCATTTTTTGGGCATAAAAACCCTCATAATATTATGTAAAATTCAGGTAAAATCAATATTTCATAGCCATGCTTGAGCTCCCAATCATCTTTTTTTCTCCAGCCACGAAATAAATTACTCCAGATTTTAAAATCAGGTATTCCACCCTTGAGTGGTTATATTATAACTTTGATGGCCATTTATTTGGCCATGCCATTCCCACAAAAATGCCTTGAATAGTCTATTTCTCAAGTTTACATGATTCTATTAGATACTGTTTTGTGTAAACTGCCTAATGACATACTCTCAAAATTTGGTTATTTCCCAATTATAGGAAGTTTTACTGGACCTGTATCTGTCCTCATCAATAAAAATTGAGAGGGTATTTATAGTGCCCAAGTTGCTCTGCAGATACTTCTTTGAATATCGGTCAAATTTCATCATTTAGTTTTAGCACTTACATGTAAGTATGTCCTTACATCTTTTATTTTTCTTATGATTTCTAACCTAGAATATATTTTGTAACAATGCTAACTGCTATTGCCAGATTGCATGTGTGTGAGTTGTCCCTGTGCAGTATTTTCCTTTGAATCCCAGACTCATCTATAGATTTCCACTTAACTGATCCATTTGTAAATCTAATATGCATCTTGATCTTCATAAGTCTAAAATGAAATTTCTTGATCGCTCCCACCCTAATAAAAAACTCAACTACATTTCTCATTATGTTCCCTCCTCATATATGATGCCAAAACCAACTGAATTTTATAGAAAAAAATGTTAAGAGCCATCATTCATTCCTCTGCACTCTCTCTGTCCTTCGCATCCAATTCATTGGCAAGTCCTTTCAGTTTCATTTTGGAAACAGATTTCTAATCCATACAAACCTCTTTATCACCAATGTCTAGATCCAGGCAATGATTGTCTCTTTGCTAATGCAATAGACTTTTTCCATTCCTGATCCTACAGTTTATTTTCCACACTGCGGTCAGAATGTTAGTTTACTTTCTTTCTTATTGCTTCTTTTACTTCCTCCCTTCCTTTCTTCCTTAATTCTTTTTTCCTCTCTCCCTCCCTCTCTACCTTCCTTCATTCCTTTCTTCCTTCCTTATTCCATTCTTCTTTCCTTTCTTCCCATCCTTTCTTTTTCCCTTTCAAATTATTCATATTATAAGTCTCCTCTGCTTTAATCTTTCCTATTCATTTCAGTTATACATAGTGTAAAATCAAAACTCTACCATGGCCAAAAAATGCTCTAAAGGATTTGGCCCTTCCTCACTCTTCAAGCTTAGTCACACCCCACTCTGGTCTTCCTCAGTATATTCCAGCGATAGCTCAGTCTCATTTCAGAGTCTTTGCACTTAACCTTTTCCTCTGCCTGGAACAATTTTTTCTTAGGCTCTTGGCATGACACTCCTTTATATCATTCAGTTCTCAAATGTTAACCACCTTCATAGAAAGTACTTGCCTGTCCACTCTATCTACAATTCTAAAATGTTCCACATACAGGATTACCCTCTTAATTTTATCTGTCAACTTTATGGCCGTGGGCCGGGTGTGGTGGCTCACGCCTGTAATCCTAGCACTCTGGGAGGCTAAGACGAGAGGATTGCTTGAGGTCAGGAGTTTGAGAACAGCCTGAGCAAGAGTGAGATCCCATCTTTACTAAAAGTAGAAAAAAAATTAGCTGGGCAACTAAAACTCGAAAAAATTACCCAGGCGTGGTGGCTAGCACCTGTAGTCCCAGCTACTTGGCAGGCTGAGGCAGGAGGATAGCTTGAGCCCAGGAGTTTGAGGTTGCTGTGTGCTAGGCTGATGCCATGTTACTCTAGTCTGGGCAACAGTGTGAGACTCTGTCTCAGAAATAAGACAAAAACAAAAAACAAGCAAACAAACAACAACAAAAAAAACTTGATGGCCATGGAGTACCCAGATATTTGGATAAACATTATTCCTGGTTATGTCTGTGAGGGTGTTTCTGGATGAGATTAGTATTTAAATGAGTAGATTGAGTAAAGCTAGTTGCTTTGCCCAAAGTAGGAAGCCCTCATCCAATCCATTGATGGCCTGAATAAAATAAAAGGCTGAGTACAAAAGAATTCCCTCTCTCTTCCTGATTGTCTTTGAGCTGGGACATTGTTCTTCTCTTGCCTTCCGACCAGGACTCAGACTGGAACTTGCACTATCAGCTCTCCTGGGTCTAGACTTCTCAGCCTCCAAGTTCACGTGAACCAATCCATTCGTATCAATCTCAGCTTTTTCCAGCATGTATCTCTAAACTTTTCCATTACTCGAAACTCTATCCATTACTCAATTCCAAAGCTGCTTCCACATTTTTAGGTATTTGTTACAGCAGCACTCCACTTCTCATTACCAAAATCTTTATTAATCTGCTTGGGCTGCCATAACAAAATACCATAGACTGGGTAGCTTAAACAATAGACATTTATTTCTCACATCTGGAGGCTGGAAATCCAAGATCAAAAAGGCAGATTCGGCTCCTAGTAAGGGCCATCTTCCTGGCTCACTCTGATGATCACCTCCTTGCTATGTGGTATCTTGTTATGACAGCTAGAGTAGAGTAATATATTCTCTATTGCCTTGAAATAATGAAACATATCTGAATATTGGTGGCAGATAATTTCTCAGTAAATTTCTCCATTTATATTCACAAGTTCATTTAGAGTTTCTGGTAGTCTTTTTTTTCTTTTTTATTTCAGCATATTATGGAGGTAAAAATGTTTAGGTTACATATATTGCCCTTGCCCCACCCAAGTCGGAGCTTCTAAGCGTGTCCATCCCCTAGACAGTGTGCATTGCACCCATCAGGTGCGCATATGCCTTTATTCATACTCTCGTCACAGGCTTCACAATCACACGTCAGGATAATTATTATAAGA
Organism: Propithecus coquereli; assembly: GCF_000956105.1. Classification (NCBI taxonomy): domain Eukaryota; kingdom Metazoa; phylum Chordata; class Mammalia; order Primates; family Indriidae; genus Propithecus; species Propithecus coquereli. The sequence continues at coordinate 577,525 of NW_012150953.1, forward strand.
GCTTTATTAAAATATTTTACCCAAAGCTCCTAGTGGAAAATGATGTTGCAATTGATTAACTTTCAGAAGTGGAGCATTGGGATGGTACACCAGTGCAGGAAGAGGCTAGGTGATACAGTATATTATCAAATAGGTATTTGAGAAACATGAGGGAAATAGCAACTTCAAGGACAATAAAATGTAGTGGCTATTGCTAAGATCAACAAATGCTCTGAAAAAGGATAAAGAATGGCTGAGATCAATTAATAGGCAATTGAAAGCTAAGTGTGAAAGCCTGAGGTCTCATTAGTAGCAAATAAAGAAGCTCTCATCTCCTGATTATGTAGAAGTTCAGAAGATTAGTTGAGAAAACAGCCAATTAATACCATCAATTACAACCATCTGTGCCATATATTTTAGTCTCTCTACATAGGTCCTTTCCACATAAAAGAGCTAGAAATGTGTTCTTATTATAGGCACAAATTCTAGATATGGATTTTCTCTTCCTGTCTGAAAAGCAGCAATAGCACTACTCATGACTTGTGAAGCATCACATAGTCCAACATAACATGATGTCGTACCATAGGATTGTCCTTAGAGAAGAAGAAATACAACAGTGTGCTCATTAGTTAGCTCACTGACTGTATCACATACTCCACCAACTCCACCAACTAGCAGATGCTAGCTAGCCAGAACAATCTGTCTGTAGGCACAGCTGAAGTACCAACTTGGAGAGTACACCTTATAAGGAAGCAAGGATGAGTCACTATACACTGTATTATATATAACTTATATAACTTGAATCAAATATTTTCACTTCCCCACTAGTCTTGGGAATAGGAATAACTATACTTACTGTCACTCTCATTGAGCTTCTCAGGGGATTTGTGCTTCCTATCCCCACAACTTTGGGCTCTATAGGGTTAGAGAGCTGGGTCACCAAAGGGAGAACACTTTTTCCAGCAAATACAGCCAGAACCCTATTGAGCTACAAACTAATCTTAACAGTGACATTAATTTTCTATTGTCTATGTTCCATGGGATCAGTAACCACATCATACACTAACAGAAAAATAATGTAGTCTAAGGTTTCCTTGTTTTTTGATTATACTTTTTTCATATGCCTAACATTAGAATTAATTCATTACACTTGTACACTTGTGTGAGCTGTCTGTTTAAAGTCTTAGCCCTCTCTGTTTTCAACATTTAACTTTGGAATTCTGATTGCTTAATTTAGTTCTTTCTATTCTAAAATGAGGTTGATTTCTTTTTGCTAAAGCATAAGAGAGACAGAAATAGGATAATATTATCTGCAGGGAACACTTAACTGCAAGAACAATTTGGGAACTTATGTAAATTAATTGGGCATCCCCAAAATAATTTTAACAGTGATTCATGTAAATCTATTCAATAAACATTGAATTTCTACTACAACTATTTTTACACATTGGAAAATAAGGTGTGGCTAATCCTTGGTGAAAGGGGAACTATATTGAGACATTTAAAGCATTTTAAATTCTGATTCAGTTAGGAATGGTAAAATTCAGGCCTCTGACCATTCTCTGCTTATAATTAAGACCTTTGTTTAGGTTTGCTGAAAACCTGGAGGTATAGTAAAATTGTTTTATTAGGAATTAGGCTTAATGTGTCCTGAATGTGCCAAGGTTGCTATCGTTACTCTATATTTTGTGGATTTTTGAACAGTGTGTGCCAAGTTTTTATTCTAATATCAGCCTGTTTTACTTTGTCTTTAGTAACTGATTTATGATTTGCTTAATTGGATTGTCTGCACAGTGGAGTTCTTGATTCTACCCTGAAAGTTTTGGCCTCAGTATCCCACTCCCAAATTTTATATTTATTTTAAACATGTGCTTAAATCCTCATCAATAATGCTTCTATATCTATCCCACAAGCTTATAAAGGCTACAAAAAGGAAATAAAATTTTTTGAAAATGCTTTGAAACTAAAAATAATTTTGTAGAGAATATTAATACTCTTTGGACAAGCTACCAAATAATTATGAGTCAAGGCTGAGAGTTTTATTTTAAATAGCTAACTAGTTCTATATACTTTATACTGGGATCTTTTTAAATAGATTTGATTCTGTGCAGACACATATGTATCAGAGTTCTTCAGAAAAAAATGGAACAAATAGGATGTCTTTCTATCTATCTATCTATCTATCTATCTATCTATCATCTATCTATTAGAGACAGAGAATGAATAAGATTTATGTAAGGAAATGGTTCATTGTGTCTGTAGAGGCTGGTAAGTTCAAAATCTACAGGATAGGTAAGGAAGCTAGAGACCTAGGGAAGAGTTGATACTGAAGTCTGAAATCAGTCTGCTTAAAGAATTTCCTCTTTTTTGAAAGAGATTAGTCTTTTCCTTAAGGCCTTCAACTGATGGGATGAAGCACACCCACCTCATGAAGGATAATTTCTTTGTTCAGTCTATTGATTTAAATGTTAATCTCATCTAAAAAAATACCTTTTCAGGAATATCCAGATGTGTTTGACCAAATATCTGGGTATTATGGCCTAGCTACATTGACACATATAAAATTAACTAGCAACACATACACACACAAACACATGGTGTCAAAAAAAAAGTGTGTGTGTCAAGGCTTACATTTTAATCAGGTAGGAAATAGAATCTCACCTAAAATGTTATTCTTAGTACCATAAGGCACATTACTCATGCTAATGATAGGGATGTAGAGAAAAAGAAATTTGAACTTTTTCATATGTTACACATATTTCAGCATAGATGTAAATACCTGTCTAGTTGTATTCTGTTCTGCCTTTTTGTAATCTCACTGATGCAATTAAATAGAACCTACAGAATCTAAATTCCAGGCTTAGTAAAATAGAATAACTATTGGTATCAGTTACATTGTTTGGAGGAAAAATGATTACCCATAATATTGCAAACAGAAATCAATATTATAATTACTTATGGTCTATAAAATATATACATTGCAGAGACCTTAATTAGATTCTGATTTTGTAGGTTTGGAGTAGAGCTCGGCATGTGCATTGTTAACAAACTCAATAGATTATTTTACTGTACGCTATTGAATGAGAATCACTGATAAAGAGCATGCTGTAGAAGAAAGAAAAACAACTTGCTTTTAGAATTAAAAAATAATCTTGAAAGTAAAAACACTTAAGACTCATTCAGCAGGTCAATGAATCAGAATTTAACAGGACATGGATTATAGACACTACTACTACTAATGCAGGCAAGACAGGACTTCAAGCAAGTCCATCCAGACAAAAACAGCATGATAGCTGGAAAGTCTGGTTAGCTAGGCACCAGTTTGGTAGATAAAACATAAAATCTGCATCCAGCCAAATTAGCAATTGGTATTTATGCAAACTATTTGGCAAATACAAATACTAGGCAACCCATTGGTTATCAAAATGATTTCAAAACAAAGAATGAGGCTTGGGAGAAGGCCTTCCAGATTGGAGACATTGCCATTGTGGGGCACTGAGCAGTATGCCAAGCTGAAGTCTTACAGGAAAGATAGGAAGCCACAAGTACTATGTTTGTTTCCTATTGCTTCATGTTCTATTTCTTTGTTGTATTGTTGGTTGCCTTTTGGTTTGTCGAGGTATAATTTGTGCAATGTAAAATTCATCTTTTTAGGAATACTGGTCTATAAGTTTTGAGAAACTTAAACAGTGAACGTGATGAACATCATCATGATTAAGATTTAGAATATTACCTTCACCTCTAAAAGTTCCCTCATGCCCCTTTGTGGGAAATTCCTTTACAATACCACCAGTTCTTGACAACAATTGATTTGATTCCCATCCCTGTGTTTTCTGTCATTATAGTTTCAAAGTGTCATTTAAGTGAAATCCTTCAGTATACAGCCTTTGTTCTTGGTTCATACTTTTGCAGAGTTAGTTGCCATTGTATGAATAGATGACAATTTTTCCATCCATTCACCTGTTGATGAATATTTTTGGATTGTTTCTAGCTTTGGAGAATTATGAAAACATCTGCTATAAATATTCATAAACAGATGTTTAAACATGTCATTTCTCTTTGATAAACACCTAAGAGTAGGAGTGTTGGGCCACATGGGAAGTATGTTACCTTTACACAAAATTGCCTCTTTTGAAAATGTATGTAATCATTTTGCATCCACACTGGGAATATATGAAAGTTCCAGTTGCTCTGTATTATCAAGTCTTTTATTTGAAACAATCTAATAGATGCGTAGTAGCATATTACTGTGGTTTTAATTTACATTTCCCAGTTCGTGGCTTGTCTTTTCATTTTCTTCACAATAGGTTTGAAAGGGTAGAAAATTTTAGTTTTAATGAAGTGTAACTTATCAACATTTTATTTATTTGTTTTTATTTTTTGTGTCCTACATAATAATCTCTTCTTAACCCAAGGACCAAAGGTCACAAAGATTTATTTTCTTATTTTTTACTATAAATCTAATTGTCTTAGGTCTATGATCCATTTTGGGCTAATTTTCGTATATGATGCAATTAAGGATAGAGATGAACATTTTTGTATTGAATGTTCTATTTATCCAGCTTCATTTATTGAAAAGACTATTCATAATATAATTTCCTTGACAACTATATCATGAATCAAATGACCATATCTACATTTTCCATTCTGTTCCATTGATATATATATTTAGACTTTTGACAAATCACACTATTTTGATTATTGTAACTTTATGGTAATTCTTATAATCAGGTAGTGTAAATCTTTTTTTTTTTTTATTTCAGCATATTATGGGGGTACAGATGTTTAGGTTACGTATGTTGCCCTTGCCCCAACTCCCCAAGTCCGAGTTTCAAATATGTCCATCCTTCGGATGGTGCGCATTGCACTCTTTGTGTATGCAAATACCCGTCCCCTCCTCCC
>NW_012150953.1:583902-585547 GCF_000956105.1 Propithecus coquereli
GCTATAGCAAGGATGCGGAAACAACCCAAGTGCCCGTCAAGCCATGAGTGAATAAATAAAATATGATACATGTATACAATGGAATACTACTCAATTATAGAAAACGGCGGTGATCTAGCATCTCTTATATTTTCCTGGATAGAGCTTGAGCCCATCCTCTGAAGTGAGGTACCACAAGAATGGAAGAATAGGCACCACAAGTACTCGCCATCAAATTGGCACTCACTGATCAACGCTATGGTGCTCACACAGTAGCAATATTCTTTGGGGGTAGTGGGGTTGGGAGTGAGTAAACTCACAACTAATGGATGCAGTGAGAGTTGTGGGGGGGGAAGGGCACGTCTCAAATCATGGTTGGGATGTGGCAAAGTCATAACGTGTAACCAAAATGTTTGTACCCCCATAATTTCCCGAAATAAAAAAAAAATATTGAGAGCCCAGTGATGTCAGTGAAGAATAAGTCTCGTAGAAACAAAAAATAAAAAAAGAAAGAAAGAAAAGGAATGGCAAGAGCAGACATCCTTGCCTTGTTTCTGATCTTAGGGAAAATACATTCAATCTTGGAACATTTAGTATGATGTTAGCTGTAGGTTTTCATGAGATACCCTTTGACAAGTAGAGAAAGTTATCTTTTTTTTGTGCAGATTTTTTATAACATATTATAGTGAATGCTTAAAACTTCATTTTGTCTCAGCATCCATTCTGAATGCAGTTTAGCTTTCTCATTCCAGAGGCAAATCTCAGTCACCCTTGACTTAGTTTCCTGCTCTAAACCACACCATAATGGCTCAAGCCAGTGGCCAGAGATAAGAATTTAGTGGCATCTTTCCGACCTAGCAGAATGGGCTTCCCTCTTTCCCACAACTTCCTTTAAAGGAACTATTCAGACATTTTCCTGCAAACTTAAAGTGACCCATACCCTATTCCCTTATATCTACCACTTGCTTTTGTAACATTCTCTTCTCTCTCCCTTCCTGAGCTCCCTGACCTCTAGGTGTGCCATGTACATCCCAGTGTCTGTGAGTTTGAAAAACTCTGAAACTTTCACACTGTGCTTGTGTCATTGAAGTCTTACTCTCAATCTGACCACTGGTGGGAAGGCCACCTTGAAGGAACCCAAGCAGGTGGACCTCTGTTGGCTGCTGGGGTCAGTAGCTACAAGTTAAGTTGATAATGAAATAGAAAGAGTTTCATTCAAAACATATGTTGACTCTGAACTTTGCCAAATGCATTGCTGCATCTATCAGGATGACCTTAATGTTATTGTTTTTTTTATTACTGTTAGGCTACACTACATTCATTGATTTTTGAAGCTTGAACAATCTTCCTAAGATGAATTCTACTCTGATATGATTTGAGAGAGAGAGAGAGAGAGATAATGACAATAATGACAATGATGATACTTTTTAAAAATATATCCATAAGGAACATTACTCTGTAGTTTTCATGTAAAAGCTGTTTCTGATTTTCATATCAGTGTAATACAGACCTCATAAAACAAATTTGAAGGTGTCTCATTCTCTTTTATTTTCTGGAAAAGTTTTTGTAAAATTAGTATTATTTATTCTGGCAGATTTTTCTAGAGAAGACATCTGGGCCTAGGTTGTTGAAAGGTGTTTAACAATGAGTTTAATATCTTGTAGTT
>NW_012150953.1:597867-599727 GCF_000956105.1 Propithecus coquereli
ATTTATCTGGTCTGCAGCTGTTGAAGTAGTGAAGACTGAACAAAATGTTAAAATCAGTAGGGAATAATTCTCTATGCCTAGAAAGGCAATATATACCATATGAGAAGTGCACTAAGGTAAAAAAGAATTAAAAAAAATAATCTAAGCAGAAGTAATTCAGGGTTGTATTTTTTAAAGAACAAGAAAGACGCCAACTTTATCTCAAAAAAAAAATGGTAGCTGAGGAATTTGGCATCTTCTACTCTTCCTGTGGAAAGAAATTCGGGATTTATTTATTCCTAGGTTTCCTTTGAATGATTTGATACCCTGGATGACTATTAAACCACGGCATAAAAATTATGGAGGACCCAGTATAAAAATATTGGAGGAAACTTGGAGGGGGAACATGGATTAGGTAAATAGATAGTCTCTAAATAGCATGCATATGGGAACAGAAATCAATGGGGCTTTTATATTGGGCTCTTACCAAAATGACAGGAATATTAGTTAATATTTGTTGCATGGACTTTAAAGTTCCAAACAAAACAATTATAGAGTCGCACTGTTGGTGATGATGTAAACTGAGATCAGAAGAGTTAGTATCAGCAGTCTGGTGCAACTAAAATTTTTGTTCTGGTCTGTTGATGATATGATTAGCTTAGTCCCAGAATCACATGATCGCAGATTTTGTCTGAAGGTGCTGATGTCAGTGCATGGATAGTTCCCAAATTTGCAGAGCCCATATCTGTAAGTGCTACAATCTAGCACCAGACCAGACTCAAGCTTCATTAATCTGATGGTAAAATCAGTGGCATAATCACTTTATACACTTATGTGTTTACTGAATTATTTCCAGTGCTCCATTAATTAATGAGCCATTAAAAATATTATTCTGTTTATATAACCTCCTTTGACATTCTCCTTCTCTTGTCCTTTCAATATACAAATCTGTGTATTTTGGATATTCACTATATAAATTTTACGTAAAATCTAATCACTACGTGATTCTATAGTGTCTGATATCCTAAAATCATAAAAATGGAAGAAATGAGAGAAACATAGGGAACATCTCACAATATCCTTAAATTTCCAGCTGAAGAAACAGAAACTCAAAAGGTTAAATAAGTTTTTCAGAGTCCAATAAAGCTCCTGACACTCTGATCTCTTAAATGCTAATTCACTGAATCTCAAAATATGCTTCCTTCTCCACATATCGAGTTCTGTTCCTGAGCCCCTACTTAGTACTAGCTGACAAATAGTTTAAGAATTGACAAGCAGTAGTGTGACTAAAACACACTCTCTCGTGCAAGACTCTTGAGTTCTAATTCCAATCGCACTTCATTGATGAAGAACCTGAGATAAGTTATATCCATCTTCTGCAGGGGGAGGATTTTCACACAAATGAAACTCAATAAAGTATGTTGTAGGTGTTTATGAATTCTAAAGAAAGTATAGGAAGAAGAATACTAAATCTGATTGAGGAAAGTTAGAGAAAGATTTATACTACAAGTAACAATTTAAATGGTACTTAGAGGATGGTTTAGATCAGGAGTTACCAAATACATTTTAAAAATTTTATGGCTCACTAGCTAAGAATAATCTTTATACATTTAAATGGTTGGGAAAAAACAAAAGAATACTATTTTGTGCCATGTAAAAATTTATGATATTCAAATGTCAGTGTTCATCAAGAAAGTTTATTAGAAGAGAGTCAGACACATTCACTTACATATTGTCTATAGGTGCTTTCATGCTGCACAGCAGAGTTGAGTATTTGCAGCAGAAACTGCATGGGCCACACAGTCTAAAATATTTACTACCAAGCCCTTTACAGAAAAAAGTGTACTGAACCCTGATTAGAGAAATGCTACTCAAAGTGCC
>NW_012150953.1:601252-604820 GCF_000956105.1 Propithecus coquereli
CTATATAAAATCCCAACTAAAACCCAAAGTGTCTAATGTATCCATTCGTTAGCTAACTAAAAGCTCAAAAAGACAAGACACCCAATATAATAAAGTACTGCAAAACAATTGGCAATTTCAGACACCAAAATTGTGGATTTTGCATTTTGTATCCTTTTCTCAATCAACAAAATACTCTTTTTGAATGTTATATAACATACATATAAAACAAGATAGAAAAATACACTATAAACTCGTAATAATGGCTGTAAATACATTATCTTACATGGTTCTCATAGGCAATAAGTTGGTTATGGTACATACATAGCATGAAACTACTAAGATAATAAAGAATAGACAAAAATGTATGTCAGCTGTATGGTAACATACAAGCAACACTCCCATCTACCCATGTTAAAAAATTACATAATACTGTCAGAAAAAAACTTAAAAACTACATATTTTAATAAGAAATAAATTCATTATAAAGAATGATAATACTGAGAACTGAGGCAGAGGTTTCAAAAGTCATGTTTTTTTTTCAGTTAATCCAAAATTTTGTCAACTAAGTTTTCAAAAATTTGTTCAGAGCCAACATTACTCATAAATGTCATACATTTATTATTTCATATGTTTACTTTCTTCCCCATAAAAGAACTTTGATAAACATCTAAAATGTCCAGGTATAACATAGTTGAGATGAAACTGGATCAAATACTGATATTGTTTTTAACAACTATCACCACAAGTGTTTGAGTGTCACAAATTTATTCAACCAACCAAACAATATAAAAATCAAAATGGCACAGCCTATATTGTAAATAAATCAAAACAACTGTGTGTGTAATAGAAAGACAAAGCAGTGGGACATTAAACAAAAACTAGCTGGATACAAAACAATGAATGTCTATTGTAGAGTAGATAAACTAAAATTTCCAAGTGAGACAAGATGATGGAGAGGTTACCGAAAAGATGCTGACCGAGCTCCCTGCTGGCCTCTGATTGTGACGCTGACAAGGTGTGGAGGAGGGGATGAGTTGATAAGAGAGGGATCTACTGTCACTTGAGATTTGTCACATCTGGTATTGAGCAGTAAATGATTACTCAAGTGTTTAGATTGTGTATCCAAGTTATTAGTCTTTGAAGAAAACATTTTTAATCCTCTGTAGCTACAAGATGTCCATAGAGTACAGAAGGTTTGTCATTACCAAATAGTCTGGGGCTGGGTTATGTGTAAATATAGAACAGATAGCAAAGATGATAAGCTACTTCTCTTCTGTATCAAAGACTGTCATGGACCTGATTCAAAGGAGAACAAAGGCGAATGAGTCAGTAGAAGCACTGTTTGCTTCAGGAGATACTTTTATAATGTAATGTGCATTGCAATCCTGGAAGATAGACACAAAACATGACCTCCCACTAATTTCTTTTTGCACATATTTTCTGAATAATGCAATCTTTGGAATTACATGTTAAAAGATAAGTCTGTTGAATATAATGCTAAGTGACAGAATACAGACACGGAAGAGCACATACTGTATGATTCCATTTATCTGTGGCTCTAGAAGAGAAGAATCTGCGCCATATAAATTATTTTTTTAAAAAATGATTGCCTCTTGGGGGAATTAACTAGGTAATGTGAGGACATTTCTGAGGAGATGAATATGGTCTATATATTAAAGAGGGTGTGGATAAATGAATGTATACATTTGTCAAAACACACCAAATATTATGTTAAAGATCTTTGCATTTCACTGTATGCAAATTTTACCTGAAAAATAGAACTGTGAATCAGTATTGAACTCTAGGAAGGGGGAACCCATATGGTGAACTAGAAGCAGCCTGCACTGCCCACTGTCAGGCTCACAAGTGGCAAATAAATATCCACCTTTGGATCCATGATCTGAGTGAGAAAACCGTGAATACATGGAGAGGAGGTGGAAGTGAAATAAAGAAGATAGAGGTGGGACGACCTGCTCCACAGGACTGAGGTAATTAGGGAAGGCACCTACACATGGGAAATGGACAGAGGAGAGAATCCCAGGACCCACCTTTCCCCTCAGGTTACTGCAACTGTAGAGGTGGGAGGGCCCCTCCACTACAGCAGGCCTCTGGACTGATATAGAGACCTCACTAGAGGCTGTGCACTCCAGAGAGAAGGGACAGCTGGCTTGTGAGCCCTGGGTCCTACAGCTAGTGCCATTGTAACATCCCAATCCCAGAAGGCTACTTCTGCCCAGGGGTCAGATCTCTAATTGCTGCCTCCTCCCCTTACTCCTGTGCTCAGGTACACCCTGTGGGCAGGTTATGTGCACCCCCACTGCTGGCGCTGCTAGGGGTTCTGGGCAGAGCAGGAGACCACAGGCCTTATGCCACCTATAGGGAATATTGCTAAATGAAGGATCTGGGAGGATTACATGCCCATAGCCCTCAGCACCCACTGCCCACTGTCTGTGAGGCTGGACCACCCCTCTGCCTGGGAGGCTGCAAGTGGGACAAAAGCCAGTGCAGCCACCATCTTTAGATCTAGGTGGACTACACACCACCGGACACATGCCATCCTGTGTAGGTACCCTGGGCACAGCACCCTGTGCATACCCTGCCCCACTTGTGTGCCTTACCCCACAGCCTGCACACATGAGCATGTGTCTTATGGACATTCTCCAACCCATGCAGGCACCCTTCCCTACATGCCCGCTCTGTCCCAGGTTCCACTCCACACCGCATGTGAGCTGTGACCTACTGGCCTATTCTGCCTCATGGGCCCAGTCCGTCCTGTAGGCCTGCCCCCCTGTACACTGCTATACCCTGCATGCAGCACATCTATGCATGTCTTGACCCACCAATGCACCTGGCACCTTGGCCACCTAGGCCTGCATGCATGCACGCCACACCCAACAGAATTTCTCCATCATGTGTGCACACCCCATCCTGCTGGCCAACCCCACCTCACATGTGTACTTTGAAGTAGGGGCCAGTCTTGCCACAGTTATCCAGTTACAACCATAAGGGATCAGGGGAGATGCAGCAAAGCAATAGTGTTAAAGACTCGCAGCACAACAGCCCCTCTCCTGTCTGGTCAAGCTCTCAAAGTGGGAACCACGCAAACCTTAAAGAGATCCATCCCTATCTTCATCAAGCAACAAAGGTCTCAGCAGAGTACAAGTGTACTATATCTGCTATGTCTTTTGAGCTGAGAGAAGAGGCCCCAGATGAGAAGGAATAAGCATAAAATCTTATTATCTGGTATCTTAAAATCTGGTAACATGGAAAAATAGGCTGTATCAACACCCCCAAAGTATCACAATAGTTCTCCAGTAATGAACTCCAAGTAAAAGGAAATTATCAAAGTGACAGATATGGAATTCAGATTATGGGTGGCAAGTCAGATGAATGGAATTGAGGAGACAGTAGAAAACCATCTGAAAGAAACCAAAAAAATAATTCAGGACACGAATAAAAAATTTGCTAAAGAGATACATAACATTTTAAAAGAAAGAACACAACATAAAGAAATGAAGTAGTCATTTAGAGAATTTCAAAATATAGCACAAAGCTTTAACAAACTAGACCAAGCAGAAGAAAGAAT
>NW_012150953.1:607482-608617 GCF_000956105.1 Propithecus coquereli
AAGCTGAGAATCAAATCAAGAACTCAATACCATTTACAGTAGCTATAAAGAAAATAAAACACCTAGGAATATCCTTAACCAAGGACGTGAAAGATTTGTACAAGGAGAACTACAAAACATTGACTAAAGAAATCATAGATGAACAAACAAATGGAAAAACATCCCATGCTCATGGATTGGAAGAATCAAGATTGTTATAATGTCCATACCACCCAAAGTGATTTACATATTCTATGTAATTCCCATCAAAATACCAATGTCATTTCTCATGAATCTAGATAAAATAATTCTAAACTTTATATGAAACCAAAAAAGACCCTGATGACCCAAAGCAATCCTAAGCCAAAAGAACAAATCTGGGGGCCCTGCCCTACCTGACTTGAAATTATACTACAAGCCTATAGTAACCAAAAGAGCATGATACTGGTATAAAAAAGTGGATACATAGACCAATGGAACAGAATAGAGAACCCAAAAATAAAACCAGATAGCTGTGACCAACTGATTTTTGACAAAGCAAGCAAAAACATACACTGAGGAGAGGATGCCCTATTCAATAAATAGTGCTGACAAAATTGTATAGCCACATGCAAAAGAATGAAATTGGATCCCTATCTCTCACTGTATATGAAAATTAACTCGATGGATTAAAGGCTTAAATATAAGACCTGAGACCATGAAAATTCTAGAAGAAAATATAGAAAAAACACTTCTAGACATTGGTCTGGACAAATAATTTATGATTAGACCACAAAGGCAAATACAACAGCAGCAAAAGTAAATAAATGGGACTTAATTAAACTGAAAAGTTTCTGCACAGCAAAGGAAATAAGCAACAGAATAAATAGATAACCTACAGAATGGGAGAAAATATTTGCAAACTATACATCCAACAAAGGCTAATATCCAAAATCTACAAATAACTCTAACAAATCAGCAAGAAAAAAACAAATAACTCCAGCAAAAAGTGGGCAAAAGTCATGAGCAGACTCTTCTCAAAAGAAGATAGACAAATGGCCAACAAATGAAAAAATGCTCAACATCTAATTATTACAGAAACACAAATTAAAACTACAATGAGATATCACTGTATTGCCATCAGAATCACTATTGTTAAAAAGTCAAAAAAAAAAAA
>NW_012150953.1:608667-611240 GCF_000956105.1 Propithecus coquereli
ATTATGCAAAATGAATTAATATAAGAATTATAGATATCTCTGAGGGAGAAGAAGAAAAATCAATAGGCATGAAAAACCTATTTGAGAAAATAATAGAAGAAAACTTCCCTGGTATCACTAGAGGTTTATATATCCAGACACAAGACGGTCATCAAAGACCTGGAAGATTCATAGCATATAGGACATCAAAAAGACATATAGTCATCAGCTTGATCAGTCTCAAAGTGTGAAAGAAAATCCTACAAGCTGTGAGAAAAAAGCAACAAATTATTTACAAAGGAAATCCCATTGGACTAACACCAGACCTCTCAGTAGAGACCTTTTAAGCCAGAAAGGATTGGGGTCCCATTATTAGTCTTCTTAAACATAATTACCATCAGCCAAGAATTTTATATCCTTCAAAACTATGTTTCATAAATGAAGGAGAAATAAAATCTTTCCAAGACAAGCAAACACTAAGAGAATTTGTTACCACTAGACCTGCCCTATGGGAATGATTAAAAGTGCTCTATACATAGAAAAAAACAAATAAAAACCAAAAACCGAAAAGTAAAACCCAAAAACCCTAAAAAACAAGAAAAAAAAAAAGAAAACAAGCAATTAGGTATCATTCAATATGATGAACAGAACAATAACTCACATATCAATACTAACATTGAATGAAAACTGTCAATGCTCCATTGAAAACATATAGACTGGCTGAATGGATGAAAAAACACAACCCAATTATATGACGTCTCCAAGAAACCATTTAACTTGCAAGGATTCTCAAAGTCTCGAGGCAGAGGGATAGAAAAAAATATTCTATGTGAATGGAAACCAAAAGTGAGCAGTAGTAGCTATTCTCATATGAGATAAAATAGACTTTAAATCAACAATAGTAAAGAAAGATAAAGACAGTCATTATATAATGATAAAAGGAGCAATTCAGCAAGAAGATATAATAATCTTAAATATATATGCACCTAGCACGGGAGCTCCCAGATTCATAAAACAAATTCTACTAGATCTTGGCAAAGAAACAAACAGGAAAATCATTATTGCTTGGGACTTCAATACTTCACTGACAAACGGGACAGATCACTGAGGCAGAAGATCAACAGAGAAACACTGTACTTATTCATGACTCTATAACAAATGGACCTAAGAGACATCTGTAGAACATTCTACCCCCAAATTGCAGAATATGCATTCTTCTCGGCAGCACATCGGACACTTTCCAAGATAGATCATATGTTAGCCCACATCATAAGTCTTAGCAAATTCAGAAAAATCAAAGTCATTCCATGTATCTTCTCAGATTACAGTGGAATAAAACTGGAAATCAACTCTAAGAGAAACTCTCAGATCTAAAAAAAGTCATGGAAATTAAACAATCTGCTACTGACTGTACTTTGGGTCAATGACAAAATTAAAATGGATATCAAAAGATTTTTTTGAACTAAACAACAAATATGACACAAACATCCAAAATCTATGGGATACAGAAAAAGCAGTGTTCATAGGGAAGTTCGTAGCCTTAAATGTTTACATTAAAAGACAGATCACAAATTAACAACCTAATGTCACACCTCAAGGAACTAAAAAATGAAGAACAAACCAAATCCAAAGCTAGCAAAAGAAAAGAAATAAGAAAGCTCAGAGAATAAATAACTTGGAAACAAACAAATGAACAAAATACAAAGTATCAATGAAACAAACAGTTGGCCCTTTGAAGAGATAAACAAAATCAACAGCCCTCTAGCTAGATTAACCAGAAATAGAAGTCAAAGGACTCAAACTTAATCAGAAATGAAAAAGGAAACATTACAACTGATAACAGAAATACAAAATACCATCCATGAATACTATGAAAACCTCTACACAAACTAGACAATTTAGAGGAAATGGATAAATTTTTTGGAAACATACAACCTCTCAAGCTTGAATCAAGAAGCAATAGAAATGCTCAATAGACAAATAATGAGTAACGAGATTGAAACAGTAATAAAAACTTTCCCAACAACAAAAAAACCTTGGACCAGAGGGATTCATAGCCAAATTCTACTAGGCCTATAAAAAAGAGCTGGTAGTCATACTGCAGAAATCATTTCATAACATCAAGAAGGAAGGAATCCTCCCTAACTCATTCTATGAAGCAAATATCACCCTGATACCAAAGCCAGGAAAGGACACAACAAGAAAACTACAGACCAATATCCCTTTTGAACTTAGATGCAAAAATCCACAACAAAATGCTAGCAAACTGAATTCAATAGCACATCAAAGAAATGATCCACCATGATCAAGCAGGATTCATCTTAGGGACGTGAGGATGGTTCAATATGTGAAGATCAATAAACGTGATTCACCACATATATAGAATTAAAAACAAAGACAAGACATATGATCATCTCAATAGATGCAGAAAACCCATTCAGGAAAATCCAGTATACCATCAGGATAAAAACCCTCAACAAACTATCCATAGAAAGAACATACCTAAAAATAATAAAAACCATATAGGACAAACCTATGGCCAACATCATACTGAATGGGACTAAGCTGAAAGTATTTCCCCTAAGAACTGGAAC
>NW_012150953.1:612518-622161 GCF_000956105.1 Propithecus coquereli
AAAAACCAATAGATATTGGCATGGTTGCAGTGAAAAGGGAATGCTTATACACTGTTGGTGGGAATGTAAACTTGTACAACCACTATTGAAAGCAGTACGGACATTCCTCAAAGAATTAAAAGTAGACCTACCATTTTATTCAACAATGTCACTACTGGGTATCTACCCAAAGGAAAAGATGTCATTTTATCAAAAACACACCTGCACTCAAATGTTTATCACAGCACACACAATAGCAAAGATATGCAATCAACCTAAGTGTCCATCAACTGATGAGTGGATAAAGAAAATGTTGTGTGTATGTATGCACCATGGACTACTACTCAGCCATAACAACGAATGAAATAACTTAATTTGCAGTAACTTGCATGGAACTGGAGACCATTGTCATAACTGAAATATCTTAGGAATGGAAAAACAGATGCCACATGTTCTCACATATAAGTGGGAGCTAAATGAATGATATATATGGCCATAAAGAGCAGTAATGGACATTGGAAACTAAGACGAGGGGAGAGTGGGAGTGGGGTCAGGGATAAAAATCTACCTGTCAAGTACAATGTACACTATTCTGGTGATGGGTGCACTGAAAGCCCTGACTTCAGCAATTTATCCACGTAACAAAAATTACTTGTACTCCCTAATTTTTTTGAAATCAAAAAAAGTCACTCCTGAACTCTAGGTAGAAGTTTTGCTTTTTAGTAGTGACAGAATTTCACAATTCTTAAACTCGTATCTGCACATTGTAAACTTGAACAGATGTATAAATATGTAGAGGATAGTGAGAGATTTCTCACTGTTTTAGAAGGTAGTTACAAATACGGAAAGTGAAAAGTATAAACTGCTGTATATGGGTATTGGATCAGAATCGGAGTAGAAGTAATGACATACTAGGAGCAATGAGCACAAATAAAATCAAGCTATTGATTTCTAAGTACCATTCTTCTCCACAGAAATCAGTTTTGGCGGGGAGGAAGAGATTGATTCCAGAGCTACAAAAGGTAGAAGATTCTCAAATTGGGTGCCAAAAGAAGATCATCTCATTTAGAAGGTTACATTTAATCTGAAAAATGAAAGATGGACATGACTTAGTCACATAAATACCTAATAAGAGTAACATGTGCCAAGTCTACAAGCAGTGGCATTCAAGGAACTGTGCTCCTGGGTACTTTTTTCCTCTGACATGAAGACCTCTGCTCTGATATCCAGCTCTGTTGAGTTAGAAGAGGGGAGAAAGGACCAATTTCTAATCCAGACAACTAGGATCTCGGTCTGATCCTGCTGTGTTTTGAGCAGGTCATTTAGTATCATTGTTTAAAGAAAAGTGTTAGCTATTTACAGGAGTGTATTTTAATGGAATAAATATCATAATAATTATTTATAGATATTTGTATAGTACTAACAATATGCCATGCACTCTTAGCACATTTTGTCTGTTGAGGAATATTTGATTTTCACAACAGCCCATGAATCAGGTATTATTATCCCCAAATTATGAATGGGAATCTAAAGCAAAGGTAAATTAATTAGCTTATTCATAGTCACACAGTAAATGCTTTATTTAGTATTCAAATCCAAAATCTTATATAGAGTATGTACTCTTAACCAATTTACTACACTGCCTCTCTCTGCCATGTAACTTTATTCGACAGTGTCTCTTTGTTGCTGTTGATCAGCAATTACAAAAAGAGGTTGGTAGACTATTAGTCCTCATTTCTACTCTCATCTTCTGTTCTCTACAGATTTGATACATCCCAACTAACTGAAACCTCCAACCAGCAGTGGCATAAACCAGTACTACTGTTATGATGCTTACCATGAGAAAAAATTAAGAGGAAGAAAGCGGGAGATTACATGGCACACATTATTTTCTTGTCACATAACTCTGTGTCTGTATTACTATAAACACGTGATCACTATTTTTGAAACACCAATAAATGAAAAACTCCAAAATGCAAACATGTATGAAATATTTTTCCTTGTAAAAATGGAGTCACTTCCTGGATTATCTTTCTTGCCCTCAGTATCACTTATAATGGTAAGTAAGTGTTTTCTTAATCTCGCTAGCCTTGGTTTTAGAATGTATTTTAAAAACGTGATCTAAAAAATACATGCTTATTCTAAAAATATAGATTTTTTAAATTTTTCCTTCTAAATTTTAATGTATCTCTAAATATTTCTATTTATCTTGAGGAGAATGTTCTTTAGATCTTTCCATGAATGTAATGCTACAGCAACATGATGATGTTAAGAAACTAATTTTTCAGTCTATTTCCCATATGCAGTTTTTTGAGGGTGGTTAACTGATCACTTCTCAGCTGTAATTTTGAGCTCCACTGAACTGTTATGATGTTCCATTTTAAAACAGAACATATGTGAACAAAACTGTTCCCATTATGCTTGACTGATGCCCCCAATTGTGTTCTAAATTCACAACTATGCCTCTAGTTATGAACTAATAACGTTGATTATTTAGGTAAAGTCAGATCTCCAAATCCAATCTTGTCTATTAAAAAGCAACTAAAAATGCATCTGCCAATATGCAACATAGTTTTTTTCTTCAGTTTAGAGTGATCTCATAGTTAAGGTTGTATGAAATTCTTGACATTAAACTGCACTATACCCAACTTTCTTATGAACACCAATACATTTAACCCATTGTGTTAGATTTTAAGATGTTTCATTGCTCCTGTGAAACTCATTACTTGTTTATATCATACAGAGGAGTAATAAAGTTTATTTAATGTATACGCTCAAATTCACTTTTATCTTTTTTTAAATATATATCCTGGCTCAAATGAGAACTTTTTTCTTTAAAGACAAAATTTTTTTTGATAAGCAGAAACATATTTATGATGTTAACATTCTGTTTACCTTTTTTTTTTTGAAAGGGAATATTGGTTTTAATGTAAGTCAAAAGTTTTTATACATCTTCTTTAAAATTGTAACTGATGGCTACTATATAATATATTAAAACAGTGCATCTATAATAAAATTATATTTTCTAGATATATAAATATTATCTACTAAATTTAATGTCACTTTTAAAATTTTAAAGCTAATCATTAAGTTATAATACACGTTAAGTCTTTATGATTAGCGAGGTGGAAACAATTTCAGAAAATTAAACTCCTATAAAAGAATTCCACTATTAACATTTTTTTGACTAAACATAGTTTCTTTGTAGTCTTAAACAATTTGTGGAATCAATTACAATTTATTGGATCCTTAAAATTAATGTAAGAAATTTAGAAAAGAAATTCACAGGAAAATAAACATTAGCCTTGCACAGACTAAAATTTTATACTAGCATTTATTGCTGCTTTAGTAAAATTAAGAAAAAGACATAAATCTTTTCTTAAAAGCAACTTAAAATGGCTTAAGAGGCACAAATATTCATTCTGATAGAAATACAACATGAACTTTTTTCTAATTTGTAAATCTCTGTATTTAAAAGTTGTGCTCTAAAGAATATTTAAATAATATTTTAAAATTATTTTAAAGATGTCTTGCTTTCCTTCTTCTCATGTGATATATTAAACAAGGCCAATAACATAGCAACTTAATTATTTTTCTTTGGTAGAGCTGCTTCCTTAAGAAAAGTCAACAAAGGAGGTGTTTCTTTTTTCTGTCAGAAATTTTTGATTTCTCTAATTTCAAATGTATGTAAACCTTTAACATATAGAATTGTTTGTAAAGCCTATTAGAGAAGTAGTTTACACCGGTAGGTTATAGAAAATATTATTCTATAATTTACCCCCCCAATTTGTGTTGGACCCTTTTGTCTATAGCAGATATTCTTAGATTGTGTGTGTGTATATATATATATATATATATATATATATATTTATAATTAATTAACTTCCTAAGAAAAGGGGAAAAGAGAGGAAGATGAAAAAAAAAAAGTGGAAATGAGAGTGAGCCAGCTATATACAGACATGAAGAGAGTTAAAGTTTAGCATTAGAGGCTAATTGTGTTCCCTTTGCAAAATGAGAAGGCACATATGGAGCAAAATTAATTCTGATGGAGTGGAGAGAGACAGAGAGAGAGAGAGAAAGAGAGAGAGACCCCATAGCTGGTTTAAACAATAATTTGGGTCCTTTGCAATTCCATAAAAATTTCATATTATAAGTTGGTACTTATTAATCTTCATAGTACAGAAAAAGAAAGAGGGAATTCTTCTCTATTAAACCAAGTGATTTTTCTGATATAGAAAAAACTATTATTTCCTCATAAGTTTTTTTTTCACATTTTGTTCCAAAGTGCATCTCAAATAAATGATTTTGGTTATATCAAAAAGTTCTCCAAAGTGACTATTGCAATTTTAAATTGCCCATGGTTCAGTCATGCCCATTAGAAAGAAAAAGTCTAGAATGATAATACAAAAGCGAGTGCTGAAAGGTTACACAAATCTACCAGCAGACAATCCATTAGAGGATGGCTGACGATCAATCAAAATCAAAAGCATCTCTTGTGCATAGCTTTGATCCTCAATCTAAGATCAAGCTGCTTGTGCCTGCTCACCTGAGAAATCAACAGTGCCCTTGCCAAGTAGAATTGTTGGAGAGAAAATATCATTAAAAGCCAAAATTTTGTATACATAAACATGACCAAGAAAAGAGATGATATGGGTTGATGAATGACATAGCAAAGTTTACCCTAAAAAGATAATGTCTAAATAGAGCTTTTTCTCTTCAGGCTCAGCTGGAAAGACATTTATCAAAACTATATTGGTCTTGAACTTTCTCTAATAAACAGGTCAGTAGCAAACAAGAAAATACAGAGAGAATGGTTAACGGCCAATCAATGATTTGTCAGCCATGGAACATGAATACAAACATATCGTTTGACTAAAGAGTCCTGGACTTTTTATTCTTAAGGGAGGGAAAAAGAAAAAAAGCATTTTGAAAGGCTCAATGACTATCTGGAACCCAGATCAGAATTAGCTTGCCTTACTGTCATTGGCAAGTTTGCTTCCTGTCAGTCATAAACACTAGGTGAGCATACTATTTTTATGTTAAGAATATTAATCTGTGGCAACAAGGCACTCAACAAAATCTCAGTGGAAGTTTCAGAATTATTAAAACCCACCAACAAAGGCCATCAAGAACACATTGTTATCTAAAGTAAAAAATTGCATTTATTCAGCTTGTTGAACTAAGAGAGATGGCACCCATGGGGAACTTCAGGAGCAAGGGAAAATGAGGCATCTTTTTAAAAGGTCTGAGCTTCTACCAGATGACTCTGAAGGGGGATTAGGAAAGTGGGGGATGGTTCTTGATTGATTGCTATCAAGAAATGAAGTACAATTTGGTGATTGGACACCTCAGTAATACAATAGGGCCCCTATGCCTCAGGTATATCCCCATTTTTTCTATCAGACTACCCCATGTTTTATTTCAGCAACCCCCATAATATAAAGAAAGATCGTATTACTTCCTTTTATTAACAAAGTAAATGAGCCTAACAATAAAATGAAATTGATAGAATTTGCTATTCAATCTCAAAATAAATGGCTAAAATAGAAATAAAATTTCATTAAATTACTGTTGCTTTTTTTTACAAGGTGTATTTGATATGGACACTGCCACATCTTTGAACCGAACCTTGCAGTAGCAAGCCAGTGAAGGCCAACTTGTGAAGTTTTCTCCCCAGCAATGGGATTGGCTGCTGGAAAGTGTTGCACTCAATCAGTGTTTCACACGAAGCCAAAGACCCATCTGTAGTAGGCAAAGAGGAGTAGAGAAAGGCCAGAAATATGATATAGTGGAGAAATATTTCTAGGATAGTCATTCCAAATCATAAGGAAGAGGGAGAAGTGTGGGATGTTTTAGCCCCACCAATGTAAATGTGAGTGTCTTAGAAAATATGGTCACAAAGAATAACATATATATGACTTCTATAACACTGTAGATGAAAGTACATCTACATATTAACACAGCATATTCCATTCCTTAAAATCAAATTATATATGATATAGCAGCATGTTAGTGTTTACACACATGAGATTTGTGATATTGGACTGTTATGACTGTTGAAAAAATTCACTAAATATATCCTTGTGTTAATTTACTTAAATATCTTATTTGAAGTTTGTGTATTTAGGAATAGTCAAAATGTAAAACTGAGAAAAATAATCTGTTTAATTTTTCTATTACAACATTCTAATATGGTGCCAGTGTTGATTTAAGAGAAAAAATAAAATTACCTACTGCATATGCTCAGCAATAAATTTTGATGTTTAAAAATATGGACAGATTTTAGAGGCACTTTTGCTTCAATATACCAACATTAAAAACTAAATACATACAAAATTATGTTTTCCACAAACCAGGTCCTATCCAGAGAATACTAAAAAATCAACTAAAGTCATGAGATTTCACTTTATTGATCTCTACATCAAATTCAGACATGTGAATTTAAATAATTTGTAAATAACATATGCATAAAAACTTAAACCCTTGAGTCAAATTTTAATCTGAAGCAAGTCGAAATAAGCAAGATTACGTCCTGAAAGTTTTCTATAAACAAATGTGGATGAATATATTACTTTCAACCAAAGATAACAATATTTTACTACCAGCTCTTAATAAGGATTTTCAAATGGTTTCACATTAAAAGTTAATGGAATATATACACAATAAGAAATATTTAACTAGCAGAAACACTATAGCTTTGAAATTATTATTTTTCCTTTATCTACTATCTTGGCCCAAAAGTTTAAAATGTATTTTCTCTACATTAAGATAGTTATTCTCTATCATTTTACTATGTGATAGTAAACATAAAATATTAGAAACAGCTGTATATGTAATGATCTGTTAATGATCTCTTCTATAAGATAATATCACCTCTATATTACAAGGGAGTACATGGTAATCCAAAATATGTTTTATGTCTATTGCTAATGGAAAATAGCACCTACTTTAGGTTTATGATAAAATGCAACATGTGTCTAAATCACAGTATTTGATATTCCTGGATATATAAAAACATAAATATTTTTCATTTTATCATGGAAAAATAAATATATGCACACATTAGCATATATACACATATATATTTGTATACCTTTTTGGAAACAAATATATTTTATGGAACCTAAAATATGTAAGAGTTTCCCAAATCCTATGTGATCAAATAGAAGCCAAAGACAAGAAATTTAAAAGGTAGAAACACAGAAAATATTGAGAGGGCCCATCAGTGGCAGCAGAAGTTCAAAATCAATATAAATACCTTTTATTTCCAACCGTGGGACAGGAGCCGAGTTTGGAATGGCTGGCAGGGATAGCTTCCCTGGATCTTGCCTGGTTCAAAAAAGGTGAGCTATATTTGCAAGAATACGTATATCCTCATGTCAGCAGAGAAAAACTTTCAGGTTGGAAAATCAGCTGGTCTGGAAAACTATGATGCTACCCACTCATATCCACTCCTGTCAGAAATTTCCTGCAAATACCAGATCCTAAAAATCCAGTTCATTTAAAAATGAACAATGAGAAAGAAAAAATGAGCACAGATCAATAAATAGATTTTGTAAATTAGTAAGATAATAAAAGGCAGAAACTTACCAGAAAGAAAAAATTATAAGAAAAATATTGCCACAGAATAGGGAAGAGAGGGTTCATGCATTTTGTCATGAATTAAAATACTTTTAAAAAGATAATTGTCATATAGGAAAAACAAACATTATACGAATTCAGAAAAGATATGTAAAAAAACAAATATAAGAAGACATGATAAAATAAATATAAGAATAAAACAAAACACATAAAATTAAAGATAAAAATATGGAATTTTCAATGGAAAATTGATCCTCTGGCAAATGTAATGAAAGATATAAACATATGTAGAAATGAGAAAAGCTAAAAAATTAAACATAAATTTAAAATACTGTTTAAAAAAAGATCAGAAAGGGACTTGAATTTGCAGATTGGAGGCTTAGAAAGCTGGAAAGAATGTTGTTGCTACATTTAAAAGAAGAAAAATATCTTGGGAAACTGAAAATTAATGATTTTCTGGAATCTATCAGAGAACTGAGGTTTCAGTGCGAAAAATTAACCTGGAATATAGAGAAACAGGTGCTTAAAAGGAAAAACAGTACCCAAACATTTGATTAACATCTGTATGGTGGCAGGAGATGGCGGAGTAGGGTGGTAAGGATGTAGGGAGGGAAAGGGGGAGGCTGACTTATCCACACATGACAATACAAATATTCACTATAAATTTTAACAAATTGCCTAGTCTAGCATGAGAATGTCAGGCCCCTGGGGCTCCAGATATTGGGGAGGGGGTCATATCTCACGTATGATTTTGTCTATGAACCTCAATGGACACCCACAGAGAAGAAAGCTACCCCCCCCTGCCCCCAATGCTTAGTGGGGAAAGAGAGTGCAGCCATTTCTAACTTCACCAAAGACCTCTTCCCTCATCTCTTATGCTGAATAAAACCCTTGATCTGATTTCTGGGAAGCAGAAAGTATAGTTTTAGTGAACTGGTGGGAAACTATTGCACCTGGGAGAGGGGAATGACAGACACCATATGGATTAAGATAAGTGATAAGTGATCAGAGTAAAAGAGTGGGAAGAAGACACAAAAAGTGGGTTATGACAACCAGGCATATGGAAGGAACGTGATAACTTATTCCAATGAGAGCATCTCAGAGCAAGAAAAAAATACTATTAGTTATTTCTCCCAAGCTGTTGTTGACGCACAGCTGATGCTGGTAAAGGGAAATAGGGATCCTGAAGATTTATGGGCTCCACCTGAAGCCTGTTTCTAGATAATTTAGACAAATGATTTAACATAGAATCCCCCGAACACTCAACTAACAAGTAGCAAGTTTGACCTGCTGTTTGGTTCACATTTTCTGGGGTATATTTGTTATTTTGTCTTTATTCTGGTAACCTGAGAGAAAAAGATTCGCTTGGATTTGGCATGGGTGGAAATTCCTAAACTGCAAGGCATCTATAGCTCTGTGACTATGAATCAAGATGACATATTACTAAGACAGGTGTCTGAGTGTGATGGGAAGCAGATTTCTACCATATACCTGGAACATCAGTTTTTTTGCTCTTTCATCTATACTGAATATAAATCAGATGTAATGTTTTTAAGGAAAGCGACACGGAATTGGAATAGTTTGAGGAGAGTGGACACAGAGTTGATATATGGTCACCTCATTCCAGCAATGACTGTCCTTTGAAACTTCGTACTTAGGGCACACCCAAACTGAGCTGAATTTAGAATAAAAAAAGTACCTAATTTATGATTACATGGAGCACACAACATTTTGGCCATATTGTATACCTAACCTGTACCTGTGCCATAAATGCCTAATGGCAACAACATATGAGATGGTTTGAATATCACCCTCCCTCCCAGGTCAGATGTAACTTGGAAATTTTATAAGCCAGTCTACAATTACTCAGTTAAAAAAATCACTATTGTGCTCACGCCTGTAATCCTAGCTCTCTGGGAGGCCGAGGCAGGCGGATTGTTTGAGCTCAGGAGTTCGAAACCAGCCTGAGCAAGAGCGAGACCCCGTCGCTACTAAAATTAGAAAGAAATTAATTGGACAACTAAAAATATATAGAAAAAATTAGCCAGGCATGGTGGCGCATGCCTGTAGTCCCAGCTACTCG
>NW_012150953.1:626109-627245 GCF_000956105.1 Propithecus coquereli
CTCAGTGAGGAAATTGCCTTTGGCAATCCAAGTTTATTTTTTCCTGCAGGCTGTCTCAATATCTGCTTCTCTTTTTAGGGACTTTCCTCAAATATTTAGTAATCCATGGCTTTGCGTATTTAAGAAGGCGTTAAAAAGTTGAGAAGTTCAGTGTCTGCAGGTGAGACTTATCAGCTTATCAAGTGAAGTTTTCACATAGATAACCTGGCAGCATCTTCAGGGATTTGTTTCAGGCTGGTTACATTACTCAGATAAAAATATTTTTATTTCCTGCCCAGAGGATATGAGTGTGACTGGCAACAATTAGAGGTGAGGATGGAAAAGGATATGGGGATTCTGTCACTATATGGATTTTCTACTCCTCCCCTTGTTTTTAGTATTGTATTTCTGCAGCTAGATGCTACTGGTGGGCTCCATACAAAGGTCACCCTTTCCAAAGGGTCACCTGAGTCACCCTGAGTCACTCAGGTCACCCTGAGTCACCCTTTCCAAAGACCAAATGCTTACTTTTCTAACAGTGTAAAGTAGGACTCTGAATTTATACCTGTTTTGAAAAAAAGCTTCAACAAATCCTTTTGCTTTCAAGCCAACTATGCACCATTCATCAGAGTGACCAATCTTTGAGGCTTTTTATGGCTTCTGCAGTAGAAATCATCTTACTTCTCCTGCTATAGCTCAGTGTGTTTCTCAAATTTGCTAAATCCACTAATTAGTTTCCACTAATCTATAGGCTTTTAAACTTCCAAAATTGTGTTGCCATAAATTCTCTTTTTATTATTTTTGTACTTAAGGATGTATTATTTATTTATGTGAATGCTTTACTGTCATTTTGGTAAAATTTTAGTAGAAAGTTGAGGAAAATGTATGTGCTTAATTTGCCATCTGTAACAGAAAGTCAATCCAATCACTTATTGGATTTTCAACCTCAACTTTTAAAAATGATGTTTGTACAAAATGAAGACCTTCGTATCATCAAAACTTTGTCATGCTGCCTGTTCTTTACCTGGTGAAATCTAGTAAATCATCTTCCAGAAGACATCGTGATAAATTGTGGAAGAGGCATGTTTGAAGTTAGGCAGAATTTGTTAATAATTCAAAAATCTATTTCTAGTAGATGATAGTTGTATGACATGGAG
>NW_012150953.1:628028-629638 GCF_000956105.1 Propithecus coquereli
TTTTTTAAATGAATAATTGAGAAATTGTATTGAGAACTCCAACTTGGTATGCTAAGAACACATCCCCTTTCATTGCTGACTTGATAAGAAGCACAGCAAATCTCGTACCCACTTATTGTTAGACTGTTGGAGCAGATATTCTCTTGTATTCAAAGCAATATTATCTACTTTCTTCGTTGATAGAAGCAGCTCCAGCAGAGCAGGCTGTGTTTGCTTAGGTTCTGAAAGAATCTGTTGGAGTTGTATTAAAAGGGACAATAGAGGTTTGGGGCCCTGAAGTGGAGAAAATCCCCAGGTTGTCCTCAATGCTACTGTGAAAAGGAAAAGGATTTTCTTTTTCAACAGCAACACCTTCAGTTTTTAACTGTAACACCTTCAGTTTTAACTTAGCCCTTTATGCTTTATATTACAAATACACCTCTTATTTCCATCACCACTAGCCAGATACGTATAAAGAGAAGAAAACAAAATTACTATATCCATAGATCAAGAATTCTACTTAGGAAAAAAAAGTAATTTCTTTGGGAAAAATACTTATTGTTTGAGTTAGCAGTAGTCATCATATAATGTATTGAAGGTAAAAGGGGATACAGTTGTAATCCTGAACTCCACTGGGCAAAGCAAGATATATGTTGACATAGTTAGAAGGAACTTAGTTGTCATATGCCAATTGGTGCCAAGAGTTCAAAGGAGTAGAGAAATGGATGTGTAAAATCAATAGACTATTAATTTATGTTCATAATCTATAAAGAACTGAGAAGGAACAAATATTTCAAAGGAAAATAGAGAGGGAAACAAAGAGGGCCTGCCTAATCTGTAGATTTTTCTTTATGATCTTGACGTGACACATCTTTTATAAATTTGTTACCAAAACCCATTAGCAATGACAACTTACCATGACTAACATGAGACTATTTGTTTATTTCATTTAGCTTGAATATTTATGAATTTCAAAACTGGACATCGTTTGGAATGTAATAAAATATGCAATCTGTGCAACTTATGATGTCTCTAATCAACCCCCCCATTTGAATTCCTAGGATTCTCAAGGATTTCAGATTCGAGATTACATACCTATATTACCGTGGTATAGTTGCTGCTTGCATTGCTAACTGTGATAGTTAATTTTATGTGTCGATTTGGCTAGGCTATGTTGCCCAGATGTTTGGTCAAACACTAGTCTAAAATTTGCTGTGAAGGTAATTTTTAGATGTGATTAATAATGAAATCAGTAGACGAGTAAAGCAGATTACCCTCCATAATGTCAGTGGGTCTCAGTCAATCAGTTGAAGGCGTTAAGAGAAAAAGATGAGTCCCCCAAGGAAGAAGGAAGTCTGTGTTCAGACTGTCTTCAGACTCAGGACTGCAATAGCCACTCTTCCCTGGGACTCTAGAACAGTATCAAGGTACTTTTTCCTATATTTTTTATAGTAGTTTTATAGTTTTGGCTTTCATGCCTTATATTTAAGGCATTAATCTATTTTGAGTTGATTTTTGTAAGTGGCATGAGTTATTTGTCCAATTTCATTCTTCTGTATGTTGATATCCAGTTTTCCCAACATTATTTATTGAAGAGATTATCCTTTCCCCATTGTTTATAATATTGTTGT
>NW_012150953.1:630878-633714 GCF_000956105.1 Propithecus coquereli
AATTATGGCAATAACCTGGAATGCTTGGAGCAGCTAGAGATTGGAAAGCTGAATCAAAAAAAAAAATGTTTTTTAAATAGAGAGAAAAAAGAAAGAATGAAAAGGAAATAAAAGTAGATAGCAAACTATGGTTAGGCTAAAAACTGAGTCAAATATTATATGTAATCCCTGTATTTTTTTCTTACCCTTGTTCATTTTTATTTTGGATTTGCCATACATTGTGAGGGGGTAAAACTGAATTTAACTATGTCCAGTTTCTACGCAATGGGGTACCTATGGAAATCAGCAGGACTCATCAAATATTCCATTTTCTGTTCTTGATTTCCCAGACCACCACTTAGTAAGCCATATGAGTAGTTCTGACTAGTGCCCTGGAGTCTAAAAACCTTCCAGAGTCATTCAGGAAAAGTTCACGGGTTTTTTTTAAATTTTTTTTTAATTTCAGAATATTATGGGGGTACTGATGTTTAGGTTACATATATTGCCTGTGCCCTGTTTGGTTTCTCACCGCCTTTCTCCTCCTGAAAATACTGAGGAGGCTGTATGTTCCAATGTTCCAATGTATGTTGTAGTAACAAAATAGGTAAAGCCTGTATCAACCAAATCGCTGATTAACTGTGGGTTAGCAGAACCCATGCAAACTGTAAGAAGGCATTCTATTTTTGTTGTAAGAAGTCATAGAAAGTTTTCTTTTTACAACCAGTATTATGGCCTATCCTGAATAATATCACACCTATCTTAATCATACCCCCTCTAGCATAGTTTTACAACTATTCATCCTTTCGTTTATTCTACCCTAACTTCTTACCTTGCCATTTAATTTAACCTTCTCTATCAAAGACTATTGATTACTTCCTAATTGTCATCTCTGTTTTATTTGAGTTGTTGCCTGTTTTCTGAATATCTTTTTCTTTTTATATCTATAATGTTGTAATTCCTAGTTCTCCCTCACACATCAGAAATCTATTGAGTGCCTAACACTTTAAAACCTCTTTGGGACTTTACTAGCTAGTGAGAGAAATAGACATGTGTGAAGATACAATTATTTTTCAACTGTGAAACATCATCCCTTTTTGTTACATTACTTTGAAAGAGAAAAAAATCAATATTTTATTTGACTTTGATAATAAATCCGATAAATTTATATATATATTTCTCCCCTCAACTTCACATAGACAAATAAAAAAGACTGCACTCTAAGTTTAGACTTGTCAATCATTCTCTAAATTTTTCAAATCATTCTTTTCATATCAAAATACTCATGACTTATTTTGGAATATAGCAAATGCCTTTAGTATGTCATCTTGTACTGAGGCATTCATAATGTAAGCCTTATTTAAAAATTAATAGAGAATTTTCCTTATTTTATTTTTTAAGCATGGAAATTCTAAGCACTTAACAATGCAAAAGGGCAGGGAATTACACACAGCGTATGTGTCTACACAGGGAGATCAGATTCCAGAGAGAGAGTAGCCTCAGATAAGGGGCTTGGTGTTCAGGTCAGTTTTAAGCATGTTGAGTCTATAGTGTCAAGTGACTTGCATGTAGAGTTCAACAGGGCATGCTTAGGGTTGCTACTTCAGCTCAGTGCAGTTCACAGGGTTTTTACATGGTCAAAAACTTGAATTTGCACAGGAAAAGAGAGATATAACCTGTGATTAATTAAACATAGGTGGTAATAATACATTTTTTAGCTGTATAGCACTTACTCTTATTAACTCATATAGACAAAGTGTTGTGAGTGAAATTATCCAGGTATAGTTCTTGAGTAAGAAATAAAATACAACTCTTTCAGCATTCCAGGAAATACTAACACTTAAGGAAAAGGAAGAAAAATCAATAAAATGGTGATTAAGAAGAGGTTGGCAGAAGAGGTTGGTCAAAGAGGTTGGCAGAATACCTGGAGTCCCTAGAAAAGGAAACATTGAAGGAGAAAGTGATTAACATGATCATATCATTACAAGAAGTCAAGCAGAATAAGCATTGTAGTTTATTCACTGTAGTTACAATAAGGAGCCATTGATTGGTGACCTTACAAAGAGATTAAACAGAAGAGAGAGCTAAAGCCAGATTGAGTTGAAAAAAAAAAAAGGGAATGAAGTATTGTATATTCTTTCAAGAAAGATGGCTATGAAATAGTGGCTAAAGATAGGCTTATGTACGTGTTTTGGGGATAGATATGAGGCATTGTTTCTTTTTGTATTTAAGATGGCAGATTCTCAACAATCTTTAAATAATGTTGGAAATGAACCATAAAAGAAGGAGCAATTGAATACATAGGCCAGAGTGGGACAAATGAGAGAAAGTCCCCTGAAATCACTTTATATCTCTCCTTTCTTTTGCTCTTATATACACTCACTGTGACATTTAGTCTTCAGTCTTAATCCTCCCCAGAGAGTTCATAGAGCCTAGTGCTTAACCATCATCTCTCTGAGATTCATCCTAAAATCCCATCTCCAGCTCTAATGTCCCTACTTTATATTTCAATCTTGGCTCTCTAATTGCCTGCTGGGCATTTCCATTGCAAATTCAACACAGCTAAAAGCTAGCTCTTCATTCTTCTGAAAAATCAACTTTGCCTCCTGAATCCTCTTTCTGTAATTTTTAGTCTGACACCTCTTCTCTGACTATTTATTCTCTCTTACTCATTCCTTTACATTCAAGTATTGTTTCTATCCTTAACCACACAGTCTGTGTCTTCAATTAATCTCTAAACCTCACAGAATGTTTCTTTATCTGTTTGTACTATATGACATTTAAGTTCTCTCCCAAAACTATTAATAATTCTGCCTGATTCTAGAAGCTGACATAAATATGAAGGTCACTTAAAACATCG
>NW_012150953.1:634860-636415 GCF_000956105.1 Propithecus coquereli
CTGAGTAATACTCCATGGTATACATATACCACATTTTATTGATCCAGTCATGTATTGATGGACACTTGGGTTGTTTCCACATCTTTGCAATTGTGAGTTGTGCTGCTATAAATATTAGAGGTTAAGTGTCTTTTTTATAAAATGTCTTTTCCTTTGGGTAAATACCCAGTAATGGGATTGCTGGATCAAATGGTAGGTCTACTTTTAGTTCTTTGAGGTATCTCCATACTACTTTCCACAGAGGGTGTGCTAGTTTTCAGTCCCACCAACAGTGTATAAGTGTTCCTTTCTCTCCACATCCAGGCCAGCATCTGTTGTTTTGGGACTTTTTGATAAAAGCCATTCTCACTGGAGTTAGGTGATATCTCATTGTGGTTTTGATTTGAATGTCCCTGATGCTTAGAGATGAGCATTTTTTCATATGCTTATTGGATGTTAGTCTGTCTTCTTTGAAAAGCATCTGTTCATGTCTTTTGCCCACTTTTTAATGGGGTTGTTTGATGTTTTCTTGCTGATTCACTTGAGTTCTTTGCTGATTCTAGTTATTAACCATTTATTGGATGTGTAGCATGCAAATATTTTCTCCCATTCTGTAGGTTGTCTATTCACTCTATTGATTGTTTCCTTGACTATACAGAGCTTTTTAATTTGATCAGGTCCCACTTATTTATTTTTATTGTTGCTGTGTTTGCCTTTGAGATCTTCTTCATAAATTCTTTGCCTAGGACAATAGCTAGATGTTTTGCCAACCTCTTCTGGAATTCTTATAGTTTCATGACTTAGGTTTAAGTCTGTTATCCATTGTGAATTAATTTTTTTGAGCAGTGAAATGTGCAGATCCTGTTTTAGTCTTCTACATGTGGCTATCCAATTTTCCAAGCACTATTTATTGAATAAGGATCCTTTTGCCCAGTATGTTTTTATCTGCTTTGTCAGAGATCAGATGGCTATGTGACTGTGGTTTTATATAATATCTGTATTCTCAATATTTTGTTCCATTGGTCTATGTCTCTATTCTTGTGCCAGTACCATGCTGTTTTGGTTATTATAGCCGTGCAGTGTAGCTTGAAGTCTGGTAAAGTGATGCTTCCTGATTTGTTCTTTTTGTTTAAGGTTGCTTTGGCTATTTTGGGTCTTTTCTGGTTCCATACAAAGTGTAGAATTAGTTTTTCTAGATCTGCAAAAAAATGGCATTGGTACTTTAATGGAATTGCATTGAAACTGTAAATCACTTTGTGTAGTATAGTATAGTATATGTTGATTCTGCCGATCCGTGAGCATGATATGTTTTTCCATTTGTTTACATCCTCTGCCATTTCCTTCCTCAGTATTTCATATTTCTCACTGTAGAGGTCTTTCACCTCCTTGGTTAAATATATTCCTATGTGTTTTATTTTCTTTGTTGCTATTGTGAAAGGCATTGACTCTCAGCTTGACTGTTGTTGGCGTATGGGAATGCTACTGATTTGTGTACACTGATTTTGTAGCCTGAGACTTTGCTGAATTTATTTATCAATTCCAGGAGTCTTTTGGCAAAATCTTTGGGGTTTTCTAG